>NW_026858336.1:0-19661 GCF_026571515.1 Ruditapes philippinarum | reverse complement strand
CTATCTTTATTATATAATCATCGACATGAAACGACATAAAGTCGAGATGAGAACACGATTAGTTAAAATGTTCAAACCAATGTAAGATGTTTATACATTGCAATATATTATTTGTCTGAATATTTTTTTCATTGTTTTTTTCCCCTTTAATTAAACGTCATTCTCATTTTTCTTATCCTTATCGAAATTCGATTGTGTGTCTGTGATCATTACAATACCTCTAAGATGAATGCATAACGCGAGCGTGTAATTCTGATTTTAATTTTCTATAATTAAAATGAAGACCTGAACAAATGTGTTGCATTAAATGAAATAATTGACAATCGTTATATAAGTCCTAAGATTTTTTTTTACAAATACGTGTTCTCTTTTTGAGTACCTGAATGAATGAAATATTGAAATTGTCTGATAATTGTCAAATTGTCCTCACAATTGCTGAATTATGTTGTATGTGTCTTTAACATTCCATGATAACACTGAAGATAATAGAAAAAGGTAAGTCTATACATTATGATTAAATACATTATTCAAAATTTGTTGTGGTTGTAGACTGCTACGTGTAATATTCGACTTTGTACATATTTTAATTGAAGAAAATATAACGCAATAAATCATTATTATTACAAATAAATACAAAACGTTTGTATTCATTAATATATAACAAGACAATATTAATCTACTTTGCAAATTATACCATCACAATCTCATGTTTAAGTGACGTTTACTGATTTCTTTTTTAAATACGACTTTTTTTCTCTTTGTCTCTGAAAAAAATAAAAATAAAAACCAATATTCTGTTGTGTATAAAATTTATCTAGTTATGACTTTTTCTCCAAAATAAATATAAAATAAAGGACATTATACTCCATTTTCGCAAATGATCTAGTGAAGGAGATCAATGACCTTGACCTTCGATTTAACATAGACGGAATAAATCTTTCCATGTTACTTTATGCAAATGATATTGTATGTATCGCAAAATCTGAGGAGGACCTCCAACGTATTATAGTCAAAGTTCGTGATTGGTGTAGACGGTGGCAAGTACTTATTAATACTGAGAAGACCAAATGCATTTACTTCCGGAAAGGACGATCAGCACGTACGGATTTTCAATTCAGAGTTGGTGAAAATGTACTAGAGTTTATTGACAGCTACAAGTATCTTGGCGTAACCTTTCGCAGTAACCATGATTTCATCATGAATGCGGAATTGCTAGCTAAAAGTGCCGGTCGAGCTCTCGGTAACATTATTGCAAAAAATGCGATAAATGACATCATATAAGACTTTGGCTGTAAAACATTCGAAAAGCTTTATAATTCATGTGCCGTGCCTAAAATGGACTATTGTTCAGGTGTTTGGGGTTTTAAAAAATACCAATCGCTTGATAATGTACAGCATCGTGCTATTAGACACTACATGGGAGTCCACAGATTCGCACCTATTCTGGCAATTACGTGAGACATTGGATGGATACCAACAAATCAAAGACGATGAATTAACATGATAAGAATATGAAAATGGACGAAAATAGAATCACAAAACACGTATTTAACACGGGTTATCGTAATTGTCATAACAATTGGTGTAGTGAAATCAAGGATATATTTTCAAAAATAGGCTTGGTAGACATTTTAACAATCGTAAGCCAGTGAATTTAATGATCGTTAAATCGGCTATTGAAAATCATTATAAGTCAAAGTGGAGCGAGAAATTGACTCAAATGTCTTAACTCAGAACATATAGACTCTTTAAAAATAACTTCGAGCAAGAATCATGCCTTAAACTCAACCTAAAAAGAAACGAACGTTCATTACTCGCACAAATGCGCTGCGGTATATTACCAATTCGTGTAGAAACAGGAAGTTATGTCGGTAAATTACCAGAACAGAGGCTATGCACATAATGTGATCCAGGATCAATTGAGGATGAAATGCATTTCGTTTTAAAATGTAGCTTGTACCATGATATAAGACTCAACCATTTAAATGAGATTTTTTTCAAATGATCAATTAACCCAATTTACAGACAGTGACAAATTTGTACATATTGTTCAGATATTGGACTGTATTAGGACATTTTATGGCATTGCAATCTGAACTTTATTATCATATTTTATCGATATACATATAGGTTTGAACAATTTTAACGGTCTTTCTATAATCTTTGATAATACCTTATTTATCACAGTAACTGTATGTTAGAGTTATTATCGACCTAAAAGTAGTATGGCAAGATTTTTATGAACTAATATATAATGCATTAAAGGGACGTGGTCAGTAATCTTTAGATTACAATTTAAGCTAAGCCATCAATGAACTTTGACAATTGTTAAATTTTCGTTTTGTTTTAGCATTGTCTAAAGTTAAGTACTCGGATTTTTTTTGTGTTTTCTTCGGGTAATAATTGAAAAATAAGATAAATGTTTGCACTTTAAGTAAATAAGTTCAATTTGACAAAACGCAGTACAGACTAAAGGCTGGATTATATATTTCGTAAATCATACAAACATGCCATTTAGAAATATATGATTTTTTGTTTGCAATCTAGTTTTCTTTTCTTTATGTTCATGTTTGTTTATTGAGTGCTGCAGTTGATATTTATTCGAAAACAAATTGTATTTATCAGTCTTTATTGCAATGTAATGCACTGTGCCTGAAAGACATATCTTGTGTCAAACTACCTTGATTTTTTCCAAAGGTAGAGAACACTTGGTAACTTTGATTCACATATAATTGGGAGAACAAATTGTGCCACGATTGCCAAATAAACTATTCGATCTTTTCTAGTACTCGGAACTTAAAAAATCATACCACAAAAACATATTCAGAACTTTTAAATAAACGTGTTTAATTTGCACATGATGTTACAATCATATTAAGATATTGAGATAAACATAGTTAAACATGTATTTTATTGAAATACATGTTTACAATGTTAAATCGGCAAACTCAATCCAAGAATGCAACATTGGAGTTTACATACAAAAAAATACAATGGTATTTTGTCCGTAAACAAATTGTTCAACTCAGATCAACAAGGCTAGGTTTTTGGCAACGAATAGCCTCCATATAAAAGAAAATTAGATAAAATATTCTCGTTATGACCGAATTTGTACAATAAAAAGTCTTGTTCAAGTAGATAATGATAATAAGAAGATTCACTTCAAGATAGAATACTTGCAGATGTTACCACACTATTAGTTTTGCCCTTTTGTTGTATTTTACGAAATTAGCATATTATAAGCAGTACAGTTCACTCTAAGACGTTATATATTCAATTATTCCGCCGTCATGCTAAAGTGTTAATCTATAGACATTGACACTTTGCCATTCTTTCAATTTAGATATATCTGCATCCAGCTACATAGTAAAATGATTTTTCTAGGCTTACTAAAAAGATGCTAATTTATGACACAGCAAAGGGAAAATCAATCATACAAGCTGTTGTATGTTTATATTTTGTACCGTCCCTTTGAAAATATGATTAATTAAAGTTAAGTTACTGTCAGATACATCTTGATAGCTCTTTAAGTATTTAATCCATTTCAACCATTTATGATCATTATTAATCTGAAAAAGTATTAATACAAACGTTCAGGCATTACTCACAAAATTGTTTGATCGGCTTAAATGTTCAAAATCCGAGACATTCACATGAATTTGAAATATATCAATATAAAATATAAATATTTAAACAAACACATATGCACTTCTAATAAATGATGAATAACCAAATTGGCCCAAGGAAATTACAGTGTAAATGTCGAAGAAAGTCACATGTAACGCACAAGTTATAAGGAATAGTACAACATCATTTCTATATTATAGGCAGCTTAATATTTATTTTCCCAAACAAAAGTTGGTCAATGCTTTACATAACAGTAAATATTTTAGAGAATATAGTTTATTAAGCTCAACTTAACAATGTAAATATACATGAGGCCCCTTTAAACATTGGTTTCATAAAACTGATTACAAATATATTTTATAACTGCATAAATAGTTTTCCACGTGCCCATTACGGTATATGATTTTCGATATGGTGCAAATGATAAATTTTTTATTCATCATCAACAAATATCATACATGTACAGTAAAACGCATCATTTTAATGTACACAACTTTTTTAAAAAGTTGATATGTTTATGACTAACACAACAACAAATGCGAGCCGTTAACTACTCACTGGTTGGAATTTGTTAATAACAAACAAATCACGCTGACTTGTTTTTATACATCGTTGAAAGTTCCAGGTTTTGGTAAACAATTTAATAACGCCATAATTCAACACTCGGCACTTTTGCAAAGTCAACAACCATAATTAAATAAACTGATAACTGTAATCCATTAATTCGTCATTTATTAAATGGAGGAAATGGTATCAGCTGAATTTATTAAACAAGTTGAACAAAATAATAATATGCGAACCTCTGGTTTTGATATGTTTTCAGTGATATATCGGGTGTTTATATATAAAACGGATTTAATACATACCTGCACTTCAGCTTATGTAGTAAATGAAATTAAACTCACAGCGATATATGCATTTAATTATTGTAATCACAGCTCTCAATTCAATTTTGCTTTACAAGAACGAAATTTGATACAACTTTCTTTAAATTTGCAATAAATTTTAAAACAACCTTAAAACAAGTGTGTCAATTGAATTTCATCTGTCAAAACAAAGCTTATGATAAAAAACAGAGATTAAAAAGGCTCGGCGATACAAACATACCACTTGCTTCGGTGTAATTTCTTCTACCAAACAGTGAAATATACCGTACAAGGTATTTTCAATTTTCTCTTTGTAGATGCCCAATGAAGGGATCGTCTACATTAACAGTGAAAGATATAATTATAGATAGTATAATTGAAATGTTAAGATATTCAGTAAAATCAGTCATGTGCAATATAGGATACTTGAACATTTATTTAAGGGCGGTTTGTTCGGTGATACAATAATTGAGGAGGTAACTGCTTGTAGGCTATACAATTAAATTTCATTAAAGCTTGTCATTTATTCCCAAACATGATATAATATCATCCTGCGTTTTAAAAGAAAATCGGGTAATGTATTGTCGTAATGACCACATTTAAACAAGTCAATAAGCTTCGTCAGGTAGATAGTGGGTATGATAGAACTGAATTTAGGATAACGTGATAAAAGATGTAACCAAAGTATCGGCACAATTCTGTCATAGTCTATTTGTCTAGCTCTATATTATTAAAGGTGCAATGAGCAGAAATAAATTTCAATGTTGACATTAAAGTTGTCCTTACTTTTATCAAGATCAAATTGAATGGCAACATATTTCATAAAATAAATATGCAAAATAACTTTGTTTTATAGATCCAATTGATTAAGGGTTTACCTAACCTGGAAATTAAATATCTATTAAGTTATTTGATCTTTACTTTTAATATTTTGAAAGCGACACCACTTTGGTAAAACTTTTGCAAGTAAGTTTCTAACAAAGTGTGTAGCTTTCAAATTAAGTTTGCTTTTCTTGGATGAAAATAGATAGTGTTTCAAATGAACTTAAGCGTTCATATTCAACCTGTCATCGCACCATCAATTATAGAAAAAAAATGTTACGGGAACCAATTTTCTTTTAATTATGAAGAAAAAAAGAAATGTGCATAAATGTTACACGGATTTTTGCAATATTTTTATCTGAAACGTATTTTTATTGACGTATAAATTGTATAAGTATGAACTTACAATCAAAGTGACTGTTTCAAATCACATCTAATAAAGTAAAACTGTTGACAAAATTGTATCACTATTAAAACAAATCTTTTTCACGTGCGACACCTGAAAACAAAATAATTTTATCATAGGCATTTCTGAATAGGACTTCAAAATAATAATAATAATAATAATAATAATAATAATAATAATAATTATAATTATTATTATTATTATTATTATAAAGTTAATAGTAATAATAATAATAATAATAATAATAATAATAGTTATAAGATAATAATAATAATAATATACAACTACTACCACCACCACCACTACTACTACTGCTGCTGCTGCTGCTGCTGCTGCTGCTGCTGCTGCTGCTGCTGCTGCTGCTGCTGCTGCTGCTGCTGCTGCTGCTGCTGCTGCTGCTGCTGCTGCTGCTGCTGCTGCTGCTGCTGCTGTACCGTCCATGAACAGGCTCAATCAAACCGAGCCTACACCATTTTCAATTTTGCCGTGTTTGGCTTTCTTTAGGGCTTCTGTTTTTCTCTATTTTAAACTATTTTAAAAGCAATGTTCATTTCAAAAGTCCTGTAAACCTTTTGATTGCTACTAAAGTACGAATAGCTTTGTAAATACATATGATATGCTATTGAACTTAAACATATTTCTTTTTTCAAGATCAACTTAGCATCAAAAATATACAAACGCATATTATACGCACATGTTCTGAACCAATAAATATATTGTTAACAGCAAATTGCCTTTGAATTAATTTAATATGTATCTTAAATTTAAAATTAGAATTCCTTTTTTTCTAAAACATGATAAATAAAATAAATATTTTTGAATCGAAATGTATAATTATTTACTTGAAAAAATTATTTGTAAATTAAAACATTTTACTATTATCTGTTGTTTGTAAAGATAGGCATAATGAATAATGGACTTTTTTAATAGAATAGTAGTAAGAGAGTAAGTTAATAACATTATGCTATTTTTTTTAGATAAGCTTGTTTTTTTACATAACAATATTTCTTTCTTTAATAACTTAATAAGTAAAATGACATTATTACATTTGTTTGTGTTGTTTCCTTTTTCTCAACTCTATTTTAAACATCTTTTTGGAGTATGAAAATACATTTTATATGTTGATAATTAAGTTATAAATATTTTAAATCTTGTTATAAGTTTTGTTGACTGGCGAGAAGGTGATACAGTTTTCCTGAACATTTATCTATACACGTTAATATAGCCATCACATACCAAACACAGCCTTAAAGGGTAAAACATTAAGCAATTGTAGTCTTAATAGCAATCCTAAATTGATGACACGATACCAATTAAAAACCTATTTACTGAGAATAAAAGTGTCAAACTCGATGTTTTCATCATTAACTAAATACAGTTAAATTTAATATAAAAATGCATCCGTTGAAACTGATTATAATACAATTTGGTCAATTTAATTATAGTTCGTGTGTAATACATGTAAACAGATAAACAATAAATAGGAACCTATAAACATATTGTGATCGATGTTGAACTGTGGTTACAACTAAACTTTAACTTAAATTTCTCATTATCATTCAGTACTTGACCCAACCAGTTATCTTGTGAAATTCGGCATTGAATGTCAAGCTAGACATTAATTCAACACTCACTTTAAACATTATAGATTTATTAGTTTTTATTACAATTCCAATCAACAATCACCTGGACATTAAAAATGACCGATGTTGAGCTAGGCAATTGCTTTTCATCTCAATATTCTATATTCCTTTTATGAGCAATGTAAATCAAAAACAAATATTGAACCTAACAATATATCAGCTAGACATTCAAAATATCAAATGTCGAGCTAGACACTCATTCAGCAATTCAACTATAATATTTTTATTATAAGCATGACATTAAATGCTTTCATTTTCCGCCAAAAGTCAACCAATTTTGCAAGCAATATTTAAACAAAATGTAAGTTTTAAACGTCTGAAAGTATCCCTACCGTGTGACACTAGTTTGCGGTTTAAATAGATCGAATTCTATAGAAAAGCATGTTTTTGTAATTGACGATCTCAATCAATGTAATAAAAAACTATTGTAAATATTTGTTAATGTCTAAATATTTGTTAATAAATGACAAAAATAACTTCGCTACCAATTCTGAACTTTGCAAATGTTATGGTGCCTTATTGACCTTTAAGAATTTTTACAATCTGTATGCACAACCACGTAAACAATGCAGCACATTTTTCAAATCACATGTAAATAGTGTTTTAAATAATTTGAAATATATTTATAAAATACGTGTGTCATAACATCATGAAGTTTAACAGAACAATCATTGTCCCTTATAATTGTTTGTACATGTACATTTATCTGCATTTAATTGTATTTGTTCACGATATTAATAACATTAGATTCTGACTTGTGTGTCAATTTTTGTCTTAATGAAATAATATCGTTTTATCCACTATTTACAATGTTCCAAATTGATTCCATCGAGTTAACATCCGATAAAGTATCGTTGTGCTGACCAGATTTAAAAATGATTATAGGCTAGGTTAAATAGTCAATACGATTTGTTAAGTTAAATTGTAAAATGTCACCGCTGCCCAACAAACTAACAAATTTAAAATGGAAAATGAATGATACTGTATCAATATAATCATACTTTTGACAGTAAATGGTGGTGACATACACGTGTATTGAATCAAACACCGGCAATATCGCATTTCAATCATTGTTTGAGTATCCAATATTATGCATGACTACGTTTGCGAAATACTTGTTTTATTTTCAATGATTTTATCGTACATCCTATCTATTTATATCAACACTATTATACCCTCTATTTTCAGTGACCAACGGCTTAGGTGAACCTCAATATGTCGATACCATTTATAAACATATAGAAAATTAAAGAAAAATAAGTAGACGAAATCATCATTTTAAAATGTTGTGTACGCATGGCGCCAATTTATCTACGCATTCAAAATGTTATGTCAGACATAATTTGCCTATTTTATATTGATATCAAATTCAATTTACGAACGAAATCAAATTACAACATTTTTTTTGTTCAATTTGATACACATTTGAAAAGTGTATTTAGTGATATCAGGGCGACATCAGTTGATACACAGCTTATATTTTGTATTATATGGGAAGTTCAATTGATATACATGTGTATAATAGATTAACATTATTGCACAAGATTCTTATAAATAACTGCTCGTAATGATACATATATTGCAATATAAAGTAACTTATGTATTCCACAAAGACTGTATGCAATACAAGTAATAGAACAAGTCAGTTTGTACCTGTTTATAAGGGTTTGAGGTTAGTAACAGTCTTATTTTATAGTAATGCCAAGGGCTTTTTAGTCTGTTCTGTATTTTGTCATAGTGCACATATTTCAATAAATGTGAAAACAATCTGTTTAACTTTCTATTCATTACACAAGACAATGTGTACGGGAAATATGCATAAAATATTATAATTCCTTCTTAGTAAAACTTTTGAATATGGTAATTGAAAGGGTATAACGAACTGATATTGATTCATATTAATATATATATCATTAAACTGAGAAGGGAACATTACTGGGACAATGTAAATTACAAAAATGCGTGTACCCAATTATATTATTACTTTAACAATTGCATCGAATATCATTTTAAAACAGTTTTCAAATCGCAATATTATCTCGATCCATGATCTACGCTAATGGTCATTGGTCCAATTTTTAATTGTAGTATTGCTATATTTCATGAGTTGAATGTTTACCCATATTTTATATGTTTATCTAGTTATTTAGTATTATTATAAATTGTTTTATATTATATTATTATTATTATTAGTAGTATTATTATTATATTATTATTTTTATTATTATTGTTATTATTATTATTATTATTATTATTATTATTATTATTATTATTATTATTATTATTATTATTATTATTATTATTATTATTATTATTATTATTATTATTATTATTATTATTATTATTATTATTGTTATCAGTCTTGCTATTTTAAAGCCCTATTCAGTAATGCCTAAAGTAAAATGATTTTGTTTTCAGGTTTCGCACGAAAACAGCCAACGAGCAAGAAAGAATGGTTAGTTTCTCATAGTGATACAATTTCTTCAAAAGTACTTTATTAGATGTGATTTGAAATAGTAACTTCGATTGTAAGTTTATGCTTATACTATTTATACGTCAATAAAAATACGTTTTAGATAAAGACACTGTAAATATCAGTGTAACCCACCATTCTTTTTTCTCCATAATTTAAAAAATAAAAATAAAAAAATAAACTATGGTTCCTGTAACAATTTGTCATAATTGATGGTGCGATAATAGGATTTTGTGAAAATATGAACGCCTATATTCAGTTTTAACACTATATTTTTTTAACAAACAAACGCAGATTCGATTGTGTAGAAAGATGTACATTTTTTTAAGAATTTTATCTGCTAAACTTTTACCAAAGTTGTGTCGCTTTCAAGAAATTAAAAGTTAAGATCGAAATTTATAGATATTTAATTTCCAGGTTCGGTTAACCCTAAATCCATTGGATCAATAAAACAACGTTTGTTTTAAATTCATTTTATAAACTTTGTTGTCATTTTAATTTGGTCTAAAGTATGTACAACTTTTATGTCAACAACGAAATTTATTTTTGCTTATTGCACCCTAAATGAATTAAAGATAAAAATAGACTATAAAATAACTTTTGCCATATTTTGCGTACATCTTTAATCATATTAATATCCTAAATTCAGTTTTTTATATCTACTTGACAAAGCTTATTGACTTGTTTAAATGTGGTCATTACGACAATACGTTACCGGATTTCTATTAAAATTCAGGATGATATTATATCATGTTTGGAATGAATGACAAGCTGTAATAAAATTTGATTTTATAACCTACAATCCGTTACCTCCTCAATTATTGTATCAACGAACAAACCGCACTGAAATCAATGTTCAAGTATCCTTTACTACACATGACTAATTTTACTGTATATCTTAACAATTTCAATTATGCTATCTATAATTATATCTTTCACCGTTCTTTCATTGACCGTCAACAAAGAGAATAAATACTATACCTTGAGCCGTATATAACACTGCTTCATAGCCGAAATTATACCAAATCACGTGGTATGTTTACATCGCCGAGCTATGTTAATCACTGTTCTTAATCATAAGCATTGTTGTTACAGATGACATTTAATTGACATATACGTTTTTAAGGTTGATTTCAAATCAGTTGCAAATATAAAGAAAGTTGTATTACATTTCTTATTTGTAATGCAATTTATTAGATAAAAACAAAATTGAATGGAGAGCTGTGATTAAACTAATTAAATTCAATGTATTGCTGTGATTTTAATTTCATTTACCACATAAGCTCAAGTGCAGATGTGTAATAAATCCGTTTTATATATAAAAACCCGATATATCAATGATAATAGATCAAACTAGAGCTTAGCATAATAATATTTCATTCAACTCGTTTATAAATTTAGCTGATTCAAGTTCCTCCATTTAATGAACGACAAATTAATGGATTAACGATATCAGATTTATATTTATTAAGGCTGTTGACTTTTGAATGTGCCGAAAGTTCAATCATGGCGTTATTAAATTGTTTACCAAAACCTGGATCTTTCAACGCTGCATTATAGAAAGTCAGCGTGATGTGTTTGCTATTGTGACACTATTGCTATTAAATATAAAACAGTTAAAAGTGACCGTACTCTCCTGCGCATCGGTCGAATGTTCCACTATCGCTCACTTCTTACCTCTGCTAAAATTGTAGGTTCAGACCGATATTTCTATTTTTAGACAGGAAAATCCGTGTCTACACTTCAGCCAATCAGTGACTAGCTTACTTGTAACGAATTGTCACATACCTGAATTTGACGCACCGTAATGTAAACAATGCGTGTTCATTTGTACTTTACATAAAATTGTTTATTTTAAACGACCAAAATGGTAAATTCGCGATGATATATTATTTATGGATAGTCAATTGTAATGGAGTCTACGTAAACGGTAGCTCAATACGAATAATGGTCCGCATATTCTGGCTGCAAGAAAGTCAACGTCAGGCCGTTAAATTTATTTTTCTTATATTTTCTCAGATGACCAGAAGCATTTCGACAATAACTCAACAAAGAGCCATTCTTATATACATGTATGAATAAAGAGGAAGAAGTTATCACATGCTATTCATTACACCAGGTGTACACTATGCGCAACAAGTAATTTAAAAAATATTAATTTGACTGATCTTATATAGAACAGTACATACAAAGTCAGTATCATCTAGCTTTAATGATGGCCATTTAAGAATATCCAAGATCATATTTGACGTACTTTCATACCCTGTGTTTTTTTCATGGATGGGCAGGTTTTGTACAGTCATGATATATACATGTATGTGCAAAATGACATATATATAAAGGCTACTACATACAGATATGTGCAAACTCAACCAACACTATTTTAAACATCATTAGTAAAACTGCATTGGTTACTCATGAATTTGAAATTCAGCTATTCTACTTAATAATATTGTAGTCAATCAGGAGACTACCACAGCAACCACAAGCTTGTCCATTAATATCAACAAGGGCTGTCAATAGAACAGTAATGTTCTATTTATATCTATTCTCAGAACTTGATGCTAACTAAGGAATATTTCATTTATATACATATGATCAAGTCTTGCAATTTTATTTATGTTCGCATGAGGCCATATTTCATTTAAAATTCACAAGTTATGAGCCTTTGACAGTGACCTCCAAGGTATACTATAATAAAATTTCCGGGCGTCTGTGGCCGAGTGGTTAAGGTTGTTGACTTCAACCCACTTTCCCCTCACCGCTGTGGGTTCGAAACCCGACAGGGACTTTGGATTATTTCATATGAGGAAGCTATCCAGCTAGCTTACGGAACGTCGGAGGTTCTACTCAGGTGCCCTTTCCTGTCTGAAATAATGCACAGAAGGGCACCTGAGGTCTTCCTCCACCAGTAAAGCCGGAACTTTGCGATATGACCTACATGTATACTGTGTCGATGTGATGTCTAACCCAAAACAAACATACAAATTAAGTTTCAAGATTAATTTTGCAGGCAAAACTTTAACCTGTATTAAATCAGAAGTTTAGAGGGTCATACTTCTGTCAAAATCCATGCTAGAGTTACTGGCCTTGGAAAGTGACCATTTAAATTTTTTATGATCCCAAAAAGTGTGCAAAGTCTTTTACACATGAAAGAATGCGGATTTCAAACCAAGGTGAAGTGCAAGCCATTAGTTGCACGAAAAACTTTAAGATGTTACACTGATGAAGAATTCCTGGTGTAAAGGATAGCCCCATTTTTTTCAAATAGTTAAGCTAAAAATAATAACTGCACTGTAGATCATCAATGAATTTATTTCATACCTCTAAGTCTTGATTTTCAAAACAATGTGTATATGAAATTACAAATGCAATATTTTATTGATTTAACATACATGTATAACCACAGTCCTAAATATAATGTATCAAGGTTTGATCACATAAACATAACAAAAAAAAATAAAAGAGTACATAAGTTGGCTGTAAGGTCAACCAGAATCACAGGGATAAATTGACAAATATTTCTCTTCCTATGAAGTTAACATCCTAAGTCAATAGTAACAATAGAGTAACAGCAATATCAAACTTGACCAACACTAAACAATTTGTGTCTTCAGCACTGGTTTAATACTTAACTTTCTGAGTCAGATACCCAGTCATATTTTTACTATGTTCAGTGAAATCATGATACCCATTCACATTGTTACATTGTACAGTGTTTACTAAATATGCATTAAATCAAAGCAAGAGCCTACAGATTACTATCTTATTTTTGGTAAATCAATGGTAATAATTTAACAAATTTCTTTCAAATTTGTTTTTATTTTAACCACAATAGTCATGTGACCAGCATTACTTCAAATATAATCAGAAATAACTTACATGTAGACACTAAAGGTATATCAATTTTCATCTACTTGTACCAAGTAAACTATTTTAGGATTTCTAAGCTTTATTAGCAAGTATGCAAGCTAACTAATTAATAATTTCTCAAATAATGACACAGAAAATCATTCACAAGAAAAAAAACAAGAGGGCCATAATGGCCTAGAAGACGCTCACCTGTATATAGGCCCCCGGGGTGAGGCCAATTTAAACTCAGGGGCTTTTATTTGATCAAACATGGTAAACACCCATTTGAAGATGTTTCAAGATAAATATCTAAGCTCGAGCTCTTAAATTTTTTTAAAGTTTTTACTATACACATTTAGGGAAAAACAATGACCCCCTTTTGGGCAGGGCCAATTTTGTCCCCGAGCTTTTATTTGAACAAAATTTATTTGGTAAACACTCACTAGAAGATATTTCATGCTTAGTATTTAAACTCTAGCTAAAAGAAGATTTTTAAGTTTTTACTTTACACATATACCCTGGGGCGGGGCCAATTTTGAACCAAGGGCTTTTATTTGAACAAATTTTGTAGACACCCATATCTAAGCTCTAGCTATTTGGGTTTTTTAAAAGAAGATTTTTTAAAGTTTCTACCATATACAAATAAGGAAAATAAATGCCCCCCCCCCCGGCAAGGCCAATTTTGACCCAAGGTCATTTATTTGAACAAACTTTGTAAACACTGACTAGACGATGTTTCATGCCAAATATTTAAGCTTGAGCTCTTTCGTTTTTTAAAGAAGATTTTTTAAGTTTTTTCTTTCGGTTGCCATGGCAACCAGAGTTTTACATGGAATTAAATTTTTTGAACAAATTTTGAAGTTGACTATCAAAGGAACATTCC
This sequence comes from Ruditapes philippinarum, assembly GCF_026571515.1. Lineage (NCBI taxonomy): Eukaryota > Metazoa > Mollusca > Bivalvia > Venerida > Veneridae > Ruditapes > Ruditapes philippinarum. Next base: position 5,089 of record NW_026858336.1, on the reverse strand, counting down.
TGTGAAGTTTGGATGAAATTGGCTAAGCTGTTTATGAGAAGATGTCGTTTAAAGTAAAAGTTTACGGACGACAGCCCGATGTAAAGCGATCAAAAAAGCTCATCATGTCACTTTGTGACAGGTGAGCTAATTATATATATATATATAAATATTTTGGCAATTGCCAAAAGAAAGCCGGAACAGTATCTGGTTTATGAGGCTAAAACTCAAAATAGGTCATATTATTTGGTCGTAATTTAGCATTATCCTTAGGACAGTGTAATTGGCTATTTTCATGCTTGATTGTAAATAGGCTATACCAGCTTATCAAAGAAAATGTTCAATAAGTTTTAAAACTGCATGCCTGCAGATGAATAAAAATAAACTGTACTTAGAATTTAGAAGGGTGACTTATAAGGACTATTTTTGCATATTTCACTTGTTTTTGGTTATTTACGTGGAATGTAAGTGCCATTTGCAATTTGTAAAGTACTTTCATTGTTCACTTCACAATATTTTAATATTTCTTAATACATTTTGAAAATTAAAAAAAAAAATTAGCATGAACCTGGAGGCATGCTGCTTTAAGTCTTAGAACACAAAATTTAAGAATGACTTTAAATTGTCAGAGCCATTGAACTTTTCCCACATAATGCCTACTAAAACTTTGATACCAGGCCAGCATTTAACGCTTACATTGCTGAAACCAAGTGATTAGCCTTTGCCAGCAGTATACAGCCAGGCTATTGAGACTGAACAGGCTACACACTGTTGTCTCACTAACTTTAACTTTTCATCCTGATGTATAATGTACCCAAAATGATAATAAACACTTTAAAATATGAAAGCCAGACATTTCCATTAAGAAACTCTACAGGCTAAGGGTTGATATAATTTTGCACAATGCTTTCATTTTGCAAAATTCAAAAACAAATAGGTAACATCTAAAAGCATTTAAATAAAGGCTGCAAGTCTTATTATGTTGTCATGAATGACAAATATCCCATAAATAATTTCATGTAAAAGCAAAACTGTTAGTTCAGACATTACAAGTTGAATTAAAAAATCTAACTTGGGATCAGGAATCATATTCCTAAACAAAAATAATTATGTAGGATTTATGCAGCTTGTTCAATATGATATGATGCTTAATGTGAAACAAATGCCCCCAGTTCAAATGCAATCATTTACAATGTAATTATAACATTTCCTGCAGATCTACACTTATTCAAGACTGTGAAAAAATTAGACATAACTCATTGTTAATTAATTAAAGGTGTTATCTCATATAGGGTAAGCAACAGTAATAACATAGATGCTGTAAATACCCCAAATATTCAAATTTATAAAGGGGATATCATTCACAAAATACTGGTGCCTGATGTGGGCAGAAAATGAAGTCAACAAAATTCAACTTGCATTACACAATATCTCACACAGTAAATTTTCATGTTTCAGAAACAGCTAATTTTAAAATTTATCAAAAATTACAAAATTGTAAAAGAAAAGATCTAAATTTCATGGAAAATGATGCCAGAATTTTAAACCTATGTACAGCCATTTGATGTGAGTGTTGATAGGAAACTAAAGATTCTGATTTAATATATAATTTAAATTGCACATGCACATGTATTTCATATGACCAGAAAAATTTCCATCATTACATCTTTTTGATAAAGGTCACAACTTGCAGCACCAATACATATGTAGTTTTCATGAATTTGTCACCATAAGGCTGTCGCCTTTCACAAAACTTAACATTTTGGGCAAAACCTGGGCAAAACCTTGACCTGAAATTACACATACTATAAAGTAATTAAAGCATTCCATGAGAAAGTGTTCCAACACAACTTAAACTTAATCTCTATGTTGAATGCAGGTATCTGATCATATACTGATGATGGTCCATACTGTACAAGTATTGAAGTCTTAAACCATATTTTAACATTTTTGCAGTGGTGAAGACTTTAAGACTGCTATTTGGCTCTGATTGATGATTTGATTTGATCTTTGTTGTAGTAATATGTCACATAATTCTCCATCCCAAATTTTGTTTTAAAATAAATAAACAAGGTCAAAAATCCTTATTTTATCTTCTGTAAATGCATGTAAATCACATGATAAGTCTTTGTTCATAACATTTACTTCCCACTTACAAGAGGCTTTCAGATCCACAGATACTTTGATCACTGATTTCTTCTATGTTTTATGCCTAGGAGTTCAACTGTACTATTTCTAATGGTTATTTTATACATGAACTTAGTACACAATGTTAACAGTATTTGGCACAATCTGTTGGACTAGCTGTAGCTGTAAGTGCTAGCAAAGCTCTTCAACCCCTGTGAACACTGGATGAAACACATCTTTCTGTTTCTTGTCATATACCCTAAAAAACAGAAATTATGACATTTATTCAATTATATATGTATATAAGAATTGATCAGTATGAAAACATCATTTATAAAGTAACAGTCCTGTTGTTTAAAGAAAATAACCAACTTTATGTTAATAAATGTCAAAATATAGTCCACCGTAATTTCATAAGAATGGTGTTGATCCATTAAACATCTACAGAAATCTGTCAACATGCAGAAACTTAGTTTAAAATTTATTTATTCAATAAATGCAGAAACTTAAAATTTGAAATTAAATCATCTTCTAAAGTATCTCCTTTGAGCTACTGTTTAATTTATACTTTCAATACCCCATAAGCACATTACATTTGGAAATAGTAAAATCCCTCTAGCTATCATGGCCAAACTTTAATAGTAACTTTGTTTTTGAGGCAGCCTGTAATTATGTGACCTTAAACACTCAATAAGACAGATATTTGTGCAATCTATCAAAAATAGCCTAATTACTCCCCCAGGTGAACATCCCATGGCCATGACTTACACTTAATACCCCTGTTCCTCCTCTACAACCCAAAAGCCTTAAACATCATCCAAACATCACAAGTATTGACAAAAATAAATTTTATAAAAAAAAAATTATGACTCTAAAAATGAGCCGCGTCACGACAAAACCAACATAATGGGTTTGCGACCAGCATGGATCCAGACCAGCCTGCGCATCCGCGCAGTCTGATCAGGATCCATGCTGTTTGCTTACAAACCCTATAGCGAACAGCATGGATCCTGATCAGACTGCACGGATGCGCAGGCTGGTCTGGATCCATGCTGATCGCAAACCCATTATGCTGGTTTTGTCGTGACACGGCTCAAATTATAATTTTTATAAAATTATAATACTAACACTGTATGAAATGATGGCTACTTAATTTTCTATATTCCAGTTTGAAATGAAAATCTTCAAATTTATGACAAATTCATTGTATAATATTTAGAAAGAAGTTTTCCAATATTACATTATGACAATATATATATATACACATGTACATCACAAAATTATACAAACATGTACATGTACTGTATTAATATTAACTTACAGTCAAACCTGTCTGTAGTGACCAGTAAGGGAATTGAACTAAAAAAAATTATGGACAGGTGACCACAACATCCAGGTTGATGTCACATTAATAAGTGTAATATGTATATTTATGTATAAAAATGTATTAAGTACAATTAACTTTAAAAGCTTGCTTTAATATGATTTTTTTTTGGCAAAATGATCAGCAGCTTGTACTCATTCATTATATTTTATATATCCTATGTATTTATTTATTCATAAGCAAGTAAATAAATGCCAAAGTTCAGAAATGTTCAAAGTTCAGGAGAGAAAATGTGTGAGCAGATGGATAGGGCTATTGGTAGGGCCATGGAAACATGTTTGAATAGTCCCTGGTTCGAGTCCTGATCAGGTTGCAATTTTTTCTCAACCTGTGACATTTGGTGCAGTCCAGAATTTAATTCACATTGCTCTGTTACATGAGAAAAAGTTCAAGAGCTGAGGAGTACAATCATGTATATCATGTTTCAGAACTGTTCCCAGTTGCACTGAGAAAATGTGAAAGCAGCTGGATATTTCAGTTGGTAGAGGGTCCAGGGTCAGACTGCTTTTTTCTCACTCTATGACATGTACAGATGATGTAGCACTACTCCACTAGTAACAATTAACAGATATTGTAAGACATGGGCACCTTTTTTGCGTGAATTTTCCTAATTTCTAGACATTTAATTATTATCTCAAAATCATCAATGTATTTTTTAATGTGTTTGACATCAAATTATGGTAAATAGAATGCATGTTTCTTACTAGTCAAAAGTGAAAAGAACAATGAAAAACATACCATGACAGTGTGTACTTCGTCAAACAGAATACAGATATTTTCCTCTACGAATATCACCATTTTCGCTGGAATCGCAAAAATCTGTCTAATTCCCAAAACAATATTGGGTTTTCTTTAACTGTTTAACACCATGTTCACTATATAAATATGTTAACCCTTGAAAACACAGACTTTCCCGATCATGTCTTTGCACACACAAAAGTGTCATTGTTCTGCTCAATGATAGATTGTACCACTGCCTTTTGAAACGGTTTAATGGATCCATAATTGAAACGTTTTGCAAGCTTATCGAAAGTTGAATTGTTAACTGTCGCCATTTTGTTTACAAAATTTTGAGGAATTACCCGTCTATTTATAATTTTGTACACACGTCATCTGTTTCAACCAATGAAAATGCGTATAAAGATTTTCGGGCGATTTGGATTTTGGAAAACTTTCATTGGTCGTTCAAAGTTCACTGTAAAGGTCAATATCATGAATCGACGCGTTTTAAAGCAGCGGTCTGAAGTAACGGGAGTGTATTCAGTAAGCTGCGAAGGGAGCGTAAAAGTGACCGTATTAATGATACAAAGTATCAAACCGTAAAAGAAGTATTATAGCAGATTGTGGCAGTAAATTGGACTGATCCTGTTACTAACATCTAAATCATCTAAATATCTTCCTGTTTTCAGACGGAGGGTTACAACTCCAGGTCTAAATTTTGCTAATGCTGATCGATGCTTTGTAGACATTGGTAAATTTACATATTTTTCAGTTTCATATTTGATATTTTAACAGTTGATATGTGCGTAATTTGGTATTACCAACAGAACCAGTTGGACTAGATATACGTTCTTTCCATTCATTTATTAACAAATTTCA
>NW_026858335.1:0-20632 GCF_026571515.1 Ruditapes philippinarum | reverse complement strand
AAGGAAGAAGCAGTGGAGCTAGCAAAAAAGCAGAGCAAAAACCGTAATGGAAAGATATGGAGAAGGACAAATGATAAAATAGTGAAAAAAATTAGTGCCCTCAATCACAAGAAGTAATGTATGACTGATTAAAGAAGTAAGACATTGTGACTTTTTTGCGTCATAAGTGTCTGACAGGAAACATTTTATTTGGATTTTTCTTTGAATAATATTTCTGGAAGGGTTTGTTTCAAGTATTTTTTCTTTAAATTGTTGTACAAGACTTTCAGGAAGAAAGAATTTTCTTTTTTGTTGTAAAGTACAATTTACAGAAAGTATTTGTTGAGAATTTCTTAAGTATAGACACTTTGTGACTTTTTTGCCCGTTCAAAGGAAACATTTAATTAGGATTTTTCTTTGAATAATGATATTTTCTGGAAGGGTTTGTTTCAAGTATTTTTCTTCTTTTCTTTAGTTGTGACATACATTTACAGAAAGTATTTGTTGAGTTATTTCCTCAAGTGGGCACATTCACGTACAGTGTTTTTATTTTTGTACTTGTAACAAACATTATTGACAATTTTGGTTTTTCCTTCAATAGTAACATACATTTACAAAGAACTTGTTCATACAAAAAGGTTCTCTTTAGTGAACCTTTCTTTGATATACAGAGATTTTTCTTTGTCGAGTGTTATTTTTCTTCTGTTTACTAACAAACTCAGACAAACTCTTGGAGTTGAAATTAATTCGACATATTTGAATAGAGGTTCAAAAACTTACATGCTTAAAGGACTTGAGCAATTAGAAATTTATACTGACTGAGGCTACCTGCTTAATGATTGGTTCTTTGTTCCATGTATTTGTTTTTTGAGTTAAGCTTCAACACTGAAGAAAATTGCATAGGCTTGATGACTTATGAATTTTAAAGTTGAAAGTGTTTTGGTTGTTTTGTTTTTCCTGACCACCAGTTCACTGGAGCATAACATACAACATACATAGTATATTGTTTTTTGGTGTGCTTCTGTGATCGCCCTCTGTATGTTTGAAAATTTGTAAACAAATTATGGTAGGGAAAACCTGTAAACAGTCTTTTTGTCTGTAATTGCAAGTCCATATTATTTTATGTTTTGTATATAGCATCATACTTTTATCAAAACTTGGGGTCACCAATTTAAACATAGACTTACATGTATAAGGAAAAATGTTTTGAAATGGCCTTGTTTAAAACGGTAAGCTTCTAATGTTTTCATATTTTTAGCACAAGTATTACCCCAAAATTGTGCATATTATTTTAAAGAAAAAAACAATAAAGCCATAAAAAAAATATATGATAAGAACACCTCTGTCACAACTGATTTTAGCTCAGAAATTAACATAGGGAGGAACTTGTACCCGTTGTTTGTTTATAGGAGTATGACCTTAAAATTTAGACCATGTACTCTATGCATTCAAGTTTAATGTTAAGTGAGATTTGTCCTAGTGCCTGCTTTTTATTTGTGATGTCATTTAGTTTGGTAAGCGATATTTTGCTTATTGTAGCCCTCTTTTGCATAGCTTGCATGGCCCAGTTCAGTGGCAGTTGTAGCATTTTCTATGGAAATGGTCTCATATATTTTAAGGTAAATTGTTCAATATTGGATTTAGGATGCAATAAGATGATTTTTGCTTTTTACCATGCAAATCTATGTCAAAATCTAAGTCATGCTCAGTAAAGTCCAGGGCCAAAGACCATTGAACTTGGTTTATCATGACACCATGATTAATATTGATTTCGGGTTTTACTACAGAAATTTTAAGGTCATAATGGACCATTTATATTGTTTTAAAATGAAAACAACATGGAGAACTTTGCTTTGTAAGGTTTTTAGAAAGGTTTGGGTCATTTGTAAATGATGCATATTTTGTTTGTTACTGAATTAAAATTTTATTTAGTGGTTCATTAGTGCATACTTTGATTTTTGACCAATAAAATAATGAAAATGTTCACCTTGGTTTTATTGTTAACTTGCCCAATTACTATTAACCTTTGGGGATTGGTTTATTATCCTTTGTAAATGTCTCTAAAAGGGTTTACGCTTAAAACCACTTGCTTTCTCCATTTGAGTTCAAAGCAATTTTTGTTGCTATGGAGGCTTAATAATGAAGAAATGATAAATGAAAGCTTTCTAGTTTGCACAGTATAAACTCAAGATTTAACTTGATTGTGACTGAATTACATTCTGATGATATTGTGAAGATCTTGCTCATTTAAACAAAATTATTCCCACAGCAAAGCTCCAGTTTCTTCAAAACAAATATGTGCCTAAATTTATGAAAGTTGCATCCAGCACTGAACAATATAGAGAATTGTTACTTTGAAACTACAGTTCGGGTACACTTCAAAATTTTTGCAAAAACCTTTTATTTACAAACGATGAGTGGTTGTTGGCACTAAAAACTTGGATCATTGATGATCAAATGGTTAAGCTCATTGACCTGGTAAGCCAAGTGGGCAACAAGACCCCTCTAGCTGAACTGACTTGGTACTTGCAATGTTGGTGTGCTAAGGACTAGGAAAATTTTGTTTATCTTGTATGTTACAGACTTACAAAAAGTATATTGCTTCAAACAAATATTATTACCAGCAAAATACATGTATATGCGTTTTTTTTAAACCGTTTCATTTGTTGTCTATGATAACCATAACACAGGTCAGGGTCTTTCTATTTGAAAGACCCTGCACAGGTATACAGACAAAAAATTTCAAGTTTGTTTTCATAATTATATGGCAGTTTCTTATCAACAAAAGGAAACAAAATAGGACAAAAGATAGAAATAAGAATTCTTACCAAGTCTCTTTATTATTGGAGACTAAACCACATAAAGGACATGAACCACATAGTTTATGGTGAAATAGACTCATAAATTAAAGATTTCAGTAGCCACTTATTGTTCAAAATGTGAGTACAACTTGAAGGAGCCACATATAATTTTAAGCCACATAAGTGTTTACAGCCAACTCAATTATTTAGCCACCATTTACCCCTCGTTGGTACGTCCGTCCGTCCGTCCATCCGTCCGTATCCGAATTTCGTTTCCGGAGTACAGTATTCTTCTGCAACTAATGGCTGGAATTCAACGAAACTTTATGGGAATGTTGATCAGCATGTGAAGTTGTGCACTGGGTATTTTCGTCTGGATATTTTTTAGTATTTTTAGATTTATTGGCCCTTGACTCAGTAAATTTTGTCCGAATTTCGTTTCGCCACGAGTAGTTCTCTGCAATAATAATGGCTGGAATTCAACGAAAACTTTATGGGGAATGTTTTGATCAGCATGTGAAGTTGTGCACCTGGGTATTTTCGTCTGGATATTTTTAGTATTTTTAGAGTTTATTGCCCTTGACTTAGTAAAATTTTGTAATTTTTAACTTGTGTCGCATGTAACTCAAAAAGTATTTGACCTAGAGTCATGAAACTTTACAGGAATGTTGATCAGTATGTGTAGTTGTGCACCTGGGTATTTTCGTCTGGATATTTTTAGTATTTTTAGAGTTATTGCCCTTGACTTAGTAAAATTTTGTAATTTTCAACTTGTGTCGCATGTAACTCAAAAAGTATTTGACCTAGAGTCATGAAAACTTTACAGGAATGTTGATCAGTATGTGTAGTTGTGCACCTGGGTATTTTCGTCAGGATATTTTTAGTATTTTTAGAGTTATTGCCCTTGACTCAGTAAAATTTTGTCCGAATTTCGTTTCCGGAGTAGTTCTCTGCAACTAATGGCTGGAATTCAACGAAACTTTATGGGAATGTTGATCAGCATGTGAAGTTGTGCACCTGGGTATTTTCGTCTGGATATTTTAGTTTTTTAGAGTTATTGCCCTTTGACTTAGTAAAATTTTGTAATTTTCAAATTGTGTCGCATGTAACTCAAAAAGTATTTGACCTAGAGTCATGAAACTTTACAGGAATGTTGATCAGTATGTGTTGTTGTGCACCTGGGTATTTTCGTCTGGATATTTTTAGTATTTTTTAAGAGTTTTTGCCCTTGACTTAGTAAAATTTTGTAATTTTCAATCAAAATCATCAGTCACACGGGGCCAGAAAAGGAGTTTCAAAAATGCAAAATTAAAAAAATCTTGTCTGACAGTATAAGGCCTAGAGCTTTGATATTTGGTATATGATATAACATATAGGTCCTCTGCCAAAATTGTTCAAATTTTAGCCCTGGGGTCAAAATTGGCCCCACTCCAGGGGGTCATAGATTTTCCTTATATGTATATAGTGAAAACTTAAAAATTCTTCTTGTTTGAAGGTACAAGGCTTCAAGTTCAAAGAATTTTACAGTTTATGCCATGATTAATATATAAATAAAGCCTTATGTCTTCAGTTGTTGTGTTAATAATAACCAGTACTCGGCGGGGGATATAAATTCAACGAATTTGCTTGTTAACAGTAGTTCTAGCCTATTTGAATACTCTTCAAAGCGGAGGTAATGCATTAGGATGCTAATACCTTAATTGAGACAAGATAAGGCATTTTGTTCGTATTTTATAGTACTCAAATTCATTTCAATACATATCTGATTATGGGTTAATTTTTTTCGATAGGGCCATACCGTTCGAAATCAGTATGTAATTGAAAAAATACATTGTTGAGTACAATTAAATTACAAACAAAAAGTCCTATCCTGTTATAAATATAAAAGTAAGGTTTAGAATCAATTTAAAACTTTCCTGGTTCTTTGTCTAATACTAACTTCGGTTAACAGTTATTAAATTTTCTAACTGGTTTTTAGCTAAAAACTGACCGAACTTGTTTAAACTGATAATTGTGACACACCTATAGATGAAGGCCAGTTTGTATGTTGTGTCAATTATTATATTTATTTTTATTTCAGGATGATTGTATCAGTAGATTCAAGTATCTGGCAGAACTTGTGAAAATAAGAAAACAACAACAACAATCATGACATCAATGAACAGTGTAGTAAAAATTAATCCGCGTCATGACAAAACCAACATAGTGCCTTTGCGACCAGCATGGTTCCAGACCAGCCTGCGCATCCGGGCAGTCTGATCAAGATCTATGCTGTTCGCTAACAAACACTATTACAAGTAGAGAAACTGATAGCGAACAGTACAATGCAGTATGGATTCTGATCAGACTGCGCGGATGCGCAGGCTGGTCTTGATCCATGCTGGTCGCAAACGCATTACGTTGGTTATGTCATGACGCGGCTTACATGAACTTGAGATTTTTGTTGTCAATGCATGATGAATAAAAAGGACATTTGATGATCTTTAAAGGTTTATGGCAGGTGGTCTTTGACATTTTAGTTTTGTCAATAAGTTATAATGTGTTCCGACAAGCGCAAAAACAATTGGATGCTGATTTTTAGGGTTCATTTTTATGTACATGATTCTTGGTTTAGAATGGGCAGTGAAATGTTATTGCTTTCTGGAATTATATCTGAAAATACAATAAATTTTAACCAGTATTTTTTTGTGAATATTAAAAATGGTGTTGGAGTGATTACTGTAAATATACTTGTTTGGCATCAATGAATGCATTACTGAGATGTCTTTCCACTAAATTACTGTCATACTTTGATTACTGCTGGGTGCTAATTTATATGATGTTAAACAATGACATGAAAATCTTTATCTATATGCGTTTTTCCTTGCTATACATGGACATTTTTGAAATTGGAATTAAAATTTTATATTTCTCTTAGTTTCAAACAGTGTGATATTATTTTTTCAAATGATAATAAAAATGGGGGATTAAAGTTTTTAAGCTGTAAAATAAATGGAAATAAATAAAATGGATAATAATGTAAGAAAGGCATGGTGTAATGTTGGTCTGGAAATTTATGTCATTTTGACTCAGTTTTACTGACTTCAAAGCCCAATCCCCATGATTTTTACAAAATTTGACCCTTCAGTTAAAATCCTGAGGGTCAAATCAGGCTTTTTGGAAATTTGAAGGGTCAAAGAGTCATTTCAAGGGTCAAACGGACACCCTGTTAATTTTATGACCTAATTGTGATTTTGTAAACTGATTCAGACTCTTGTTTGATGTTTAAACAACTGTTACGTTGTTTTCCCCAAAGTACTAACTAGATTTTGATATAGAAATATGGGTTTTAATTCAAATAGTAGATTGATTATTTTTTCAAGGAATGGATTTTTTTCTCCTAAAAGCTCAGTAGCTATCTCTTCAACTCATAAATAGTTATCTTGGATAAGTGCCTGTATATATGCCTGTTACAATGCAAGGGTGTTATATGTGGTTTTCTTCCACCTATCAAGCTGAAAAAAATAGCCATATGACCTGAGTCAATGATGGATTACCAGTAGATAGTTACTTGCATATCAGTATGTTTTAAAGCAATTTTTTACCTGCTATTACAATTGAGGTATGTTTGTCTTGCATCAAAACCGTGTCATAATTCAAAATTGATGTATGCTAGCAAAGTTATTCTCATAAGATTTGATGTAATATATGTGTAGTTAAGGTATATAGTATAAGTCATTGTGAAGTGTTGCCATTGCTTGGACACTGCAGCGAAAAATATTTTCCACAATATAACAATAAACAAACTAAAGTCTGCAACATTTTCATTTCTGAGATATATCATTACAAATGAGCTGTGCAGCCTTTAAGGCCACCAATTTATTGGCGTCTTTAGTCAAGTTTATTAACTAATGTTACCAAATATAGAGTCATGCACATTTTCTTTAGATATGGAATTGTTAGTTTGAAAGGAGAGAACATGTTTGTATACCTTTTGTTAGGAAAAAGAATCGAAAAATAATATCCTTATGCTCTTTTTTTACTTTATAAGACATGTATTTTAAGGTGGTAATAAAGAATATTTTAATCTATTTTTGACTTAGTTTTTTTGGATGTCCTCATTTTATTGGATGTCCTCATTTTATTGTTCTGACTTTAACTAACCATTGGACACATATAAGACCATTCATGGGTTGTTGTTTTATATAGATTAACATGTCATTCAGTGTATTCACCTTTGACTTGCAGAGTTTTCATAATGAATTTGTGGGCCTTTGAAATTGGATCTGTTCCTATAAAATGAAAAACTTACACCATTAATAATTATGGTGACAGTATGTAGTGTACATGACAAAAAATAACCCACAAAGACTTGTATATGGATGTTGTTGGTAAGTGTGAGATACAGAAATATTTTATAGTCGTATCCAGTGGTATATTATTGTTTTATCAATCGTTGGAAAACTTAAGGAAAGTTTGCCCATTGACATCAATCGTGATTTCAGTATCAAAATATTAGAACTAAGCTCCTACAGCCTGGTCAGACTTCACAAATGCTCTACATGCTGACAAATAACTTCCGGTTCCAGTAGATAAAAGGTTTAATGAGTTAACCACATTAAAAAAAAATGGATTATGGTATTATTATGCTCCTCGAAAAATTTTGGGGGAACATATAGTCGTCGGGTTGTCCGTCCGTACGTTCATACGTCCCGAATTTGTGTACGGTCCATACTTCGTTATTTAAAGTCAGATTTTAAAACTATTTCACAGAAATGATCACCATATGAGACGACGTGTCATGCGCAACATTTGTATCGCTACCTTGAAGGTCAAGGTCAAAGCATGACCTTGTAGCAAAATCGTGTCCGGCCCATAACTTCGTTATTTGAAGTCGGATATTAAAACTATTTCACAAAAATGATCACCATATTGAGACGACGTGTCGCGCCCAAAATTTTGGTCGCTACCTTGAAGGTCAAGGTCATGGCATGACCTTGCAGCAAAATTGTGTCCGGCCCATAACTTAATTATTTGAAGTCGGATTTTAAAACTATTTCACAGAAATGATCACCATATTGAGGCAACGTGTCATGCGCAACATATGGGTCGCTACCTTGAAGGTCAAGGTCACAGCATGACCTTGCAGCAAAATCGTGTCTGGCCCATAACTTCGTTATTTGAAGTCGGATATTAAAACTATTTCAGAAAAATGATCACCACATTGAGACGACGTGTCGCGCCCAACATTTTGGTCGCTGCCTTGAAGGTCAAGGTCACAGCATGACCTTGTAGCAAAATCGTGTCCGGCCCATAACTTCGTTATTTGAAGTCGGATTTTAAAACTATTTCACAGAAATGATCACCATATTAAGACAATGTGTCGTGTGCAACATTTTGGTCGCTACCTTGAAGGTCAAGGTCACAACATGACCTTGCAGCAAAATCGTGTCCGGCCCATAACTTCAGTACTTGAAGTCGGATTTAACAACTAATTCACAGAGATGATCACCATATTGAATCGACATGTCGCATGCAACGTTTGGGTCGCTACCTTGAAGGTCAAGGTCAAAGCATGACCTTGCAACAAAATTGTGTCTGGCCCATAACTTCGTTATTTGAAGTCGGATGTTACAACTATTTCACAGAAATGATCACCATATTGAGACAATGTGTCGTGCACAACATTTGGGTTGTTTTTACACTTTGAACTTTGTTACATAATCCTGACACTACAAGAGTCAGTTTATAACTACTACCATACTATCATAACTACTACCTTCCTGTGTCCAAAACCTATTCAGGGAGCATCACCCGGTTAAACCGGCTCTTGTTACATGGAAAACACTGGTGTTAAGACAAAATTCTAGGATTACCCTAAAGTTTATTAGCTGTTTTGAGTCTGAGTTTAGGTAAAATTTCACCTCCAGTTTGATTGTGCATCTTTCACATCATCTAGGCTAGCATGAGAGTCAAGATTATCTAGAACTCACCCGGGGAAATCCGGGATTTCCACTCATTTTGAAAGGGATACAATATAAATTCTTTGTTATTAAGGTGAAAAAGCGCCCCTAGTGGTTAAGTGGTTGCCTTTAATAGTTGATTCATAAGAATTGTAGCCACCATTTATCCCAGCGTGATCGTTAAAGTCGACTAAATGCTTTCGAATAATTGGAATCTATGCATCTCTAAGCTCCGTGAGGAGGTTTTGAAGTTTTGTGTTGCTTTGAAGTTTGTAACACTCAGGTTAGCTAACATTATCTTTCAAAATCGACGCCATATGACCTAATGATGTGTTGGTACGCCGGAAAACCAACCAAACAAACAAATGTGCTGACGAAAACTCGCAAAAGTTCTCATAGTTTTAAAGTTTTAGAAGCAGGTACGTGTTAAATTCAGCTACTGTCTATATGTTTATTATGACTGCATAGTCTGATAAAACAGAAACTCTGGTACTCCATCAATTATGAACATTGATTTCGTTAATATCTATAATCGGGGAATCTACAGCATTATTTTTCTTCATTTTTAATGCGTTTATTGGTTTTAGCGCATTTTACTGATAACGAACATCGACTTGTAACAAGAGTACTTATGTAGTACTCGACTCCATCCCACCTCCAACACTCCTCCCCAAAGGAATAAAAAACAAAGCAAAAATAATATCCCCCCCCCCAATAAAAGAAAAAAAAAACGAACAACAACAAAACACAAAAAAAAACAACAATAAAAAAAAAACGGAACAGCGGTTGAGGTCTCTAGCTGACGTCTGAATTTATATTGACGACCTCATCCCTAGTCCCGTTTTCAATATTTTGTTTGTTGATCAATGAAATTGCACGCATGTACGTTCGTTCGTGCCTTAGATATGTTATGTAGGTACGTTTGTGTATTTTCCAGCCAATTAAGCTATAATTATTTTAATTAAGCATTCCTGTCAACTAAGTTTATCAATCGAGTTGCATCATAGCAACATTTTGTGTTTCAAGCTGACTTATTTTTTTATCAGATCCATCAAATTACATGTTTTGCTCACCTCAATTTATCTAACGCACGTAACGTTAACGTACTATGACGTGTTTAACGTAGTAAAAATACATATCCTGTTCATTGAAACAACAAATGATAATCGCTTGGTTTAAAATTGAATTAGCAAATAGAATAAATAAGGAAATAAAATCATATAAAAACAGGATACATACGTTTATATATCTTTTCCATTTCTTTTGAAATGTCATATTAAACATTAAAACCATAAGATCGGTACATTTGTTATCTTTGTAAAGTTAATAGTTTTAGGAAATATAAAAAGTAATGGTAAGCATGCGTTTAAAAAACGTTATTAACTATAAGGACTTATAAATGATGGTTGCTGGGACGTTTGACAGGTCCTTTAATTTATTGTAAAACTTAAAGATATACAAGTATGCTTAAATTTGATATTAAGAAATATTGATAATTGCTACACAGTCTCTTAGTAAATATAAAATAAATAGTTTTGACTTCACACAAGTAAGATATGTTATGTTCAAAATTTTACACACGAACAGTTATTCACAACATGAATTTATAGCGTCATTAAAAAAACAACTGGCAGTTTTTAAGAAAGGACTAACTTAACTTGACCTGTAATAGGGAACGCAGCTTCCCAACCACAGTTTATTGATTCTGTTTTTTCAAATTTTACACATTCAGAAAGAATTTCATAGATTTCAATATTTTTTGTGATTAAAACATTTAACTCGAGGATGAGCATAGTACATCTTTAAGTAGTATATTGTAACTTGTTTTAATCAAGTGGCGACTTATCTAATACTTGAGATCATCATATGATTATTCTTTTTTCCGTTCAGTTGTCTAATTTTTATTTATGTAGGTACGCCTATCATAATATTATTATATAAACAGGTTTCCTTGCAACAATCTCAACATTAATACAATATGGTTTTACCATCTCATTTAAAATACTTACCAAGCGCGCAACTGCACATGTTCTACCCGCAACCAACGGATCTACTTGCAACCAGTTATTGTGTTTATAATTCAAGTGCAACGGTTTAAAATTACAGCATGATAAACATTGCAAAAACCTAACTTAGATGTTTTTCTGTCGGACAAGACATGTATAAATCATCAAGTTAAATATAAATGTACGAGTTTGTGTCGAAATTTCATCTTGTCATGCTATTTTTTTTTAAAACGCCCAAACTACAATGCGTGGGATAGTAGCTTTAAATTTCCCAAACGGTCAAGCAAATCAATTTGAATTTAAAGCTTGACTAGTCCACTATAGAAATTCAGCAGGTTGATGGTTAAATAGACTCTAGTAGTTTGTTTTATCATTCAGTTTTGTTACTTAATTTTAATCTTAACCGTAAGATCTCTCCTATAATTATTATCATATATGCGTTTTCCTGTTTTAGGGGAAGACCTTCGTGTTACTATTTTTAGCGCTATTTCTGGCTGCAGTAACAGCGCAAATAAAACCATCAACGAATAATTCACAGCTTAACCTTCCTAAGCTAAACCACAAGGAGTTTTCATGGAATGTAAAGCCTCTGTTTGGTAGCGGAAAACCTAATGGCTTATCAGGAACAGGTACTTGGAGACCAGCAAACACTGGAAATATGTCCTCCGCAACCGGAAGTTTGCAAAGCGGAAGTGGATTTGGAGGCGGTGTCAAGGGGACTTTTGGTATCGGCAAAGAATCATCAATAAGTCTAGGTATTGGAGAAGGTGGTGGAAAGGAATTTCATGCAAGCTTATCTGCAAGAATACGTTTTCGCCGGAAGCGCAGAAGTGAAATTATTCGTAAATTGTATGACTTTTGATTAAAGTTATAATGCTTTATAAAACTTACCTTTTATATCTTTTATCATCCAAAATCATTTATTATTATTTTATGTCAATGATGAGACACATAGTGCCTGGTATCAACTTTCTATTTGTGCTTACATTTTGAAATGGAAGTCGCGTTAAGAAACAATGTACGTCTATGCAGAACAAATAGTATCTTACACGGCTTATAATCATAGACACTAGACATTAAACCTGATTTTAAATGAAAAAACATTTACAACCAAGTAAAAAAGTACTTTGAGCTAATTTACCTTAACCGTTCAACAAAAAAAGTTAAAATAACACGGGACAGACAATACTATATTTTATAATGTTCGTGTACTGTTTTTGAACTGGAGAATATATACATGTATAATGTGCGGCCTTTTAAATTACCACGGCAGACACGTGATGAAATTAAACGCCTAAATTCCCGCATGGCTTTATATATAAAGCTATTCTCAAATGTGTTTATTCAATGAATTAACGAAAATCCTGTCAACGGAAGAAATCTTTTCAATCTTGCGACAAGAACGTATTAAGTTTGATGTGTCTAAATGACACGAACGTCTTACTACACAAAAAAGGTTTCTTTCAATTACCGTTCATGAGAATAATCTGACGGGGAAGTCTTAAAGAAGACACTTATTATCTAAATACCAATTTAATACTGGCGGAAATCACGTCTTTGCCTTCTAGACTTGCTTGTAATCAGTGTTCTTCTGAATCTGATGAACAAATATAGCCAAAAGGACTTTTTTCGACAGAATAGAAATGAAAATAAAAAGTAAAAAAATTATTCGGTCGTAAAAATAATTAGAAGTACATTATACACTGTAAGGTATCTTATGTCTGCATAAATGCTGAGTCATTAAGAAACTTTAAGTCAAATTTAAAGGTCATTATGCAATTTATAATTATTTTTTTATGTGTTTGATATCAAAATCATTCCCATCTTTTTAAGTAGCAATATTCAAAGAAGAAGCAGCGGACTCTTGTATCAGCAAGGTATGCAAGGTACACACATTTGACAAAGAGCAATCCAGCTCCCCCATATTTGGATGTTTTAAAGACAAATAAATCTCTGTGTATGTTTTGTATGTTTTAAAAACAAATCATTCGTCTGGCCAGAGATGTAGATATGTTATCTATGTCTATGCATGGCAAATAAGTTTAATGAAAATGCCACTATTTTCTCTTTTTGTCATCAAACATATTTACGAAAGTATTTGCTTGCGCTGAAAGTGTCTTCTGTCTAATTATGCTAAACAGAAACCTCACAAAGAGTCTTTCTTATAAACGTTTTTGAGAATATTCTAGATGATATAACATCAGATTACATTAACAGAAGCCTCAAATGTGAGCCAATACATAAGAATCTATGGAAATACTCAAAGTTTATTGCCATGAATATAGGAAGAACACTTCGACATGGATCAAGAGTTTATTTTGAGAAAAAAAGAGATACAAACTACGATGAAATTGTATGAAACGGTATCTTTTGTAGCGCATGTCTACAAGACTATCATTTGCTCAATCGTTAACAAATTTAGTTTTAATCAAAATCTTGTATTTTTTCCATTAATTTGTGATACAATTATCAAGTTCAAGTACAGACAAGTAATTTGTAAACATAATTATGGTTTTCCGCTCAAAGAATCGTGCTAAATTGATAACGGACAAGTCACATGCGGAATATGTCTTATTTATTTTTCATCAATCATAAATACATAATCGTCGAGTATATGTGCAACAACAACAAAGCATTTTCAGGTTCCTTAGGAATGTCATTAAATCAAAAGCTGGCATTTCGTTATATAAGTGCTACGAATAATACATAAATATGCTAAGACAAAACGAATTCTGTTTAATATGTGCATATTACCTGCTGACTGCACTTGCCTATTTCTTTTACATACAAGCGAGTTCCATTTCCCAATCATGATACCTACGAACTGTTACTTTTCTGGAGGTGTTATATCCATATCAATGTCAATTACACAATAACGCTTTTAGAACCGGCTGAGTTTTCAATCAATGGATTAAACATATCACAAAAAAGAGAAGAATATATGAAACTCGCATGCGTATGCAAAGATTAAGAGCATTAAAATGTGGTTTAATCACTTTCTTTCTTATACGGTAAAGCAAGATTACGTTATAAGGTTATAGATATTATAGAATTCTTTTTAATGACTTTAATGCGTAAAAGGAGTATTCTAAAGTTCGTTTTATATTGACACTGTAATATAACTTTGGAAACGGATCTGAAGGACAATTTAGTATATTGTGTATGCTAGTATACACACGAAAGTTGATTTAAATGATTGCCATATGAATTTATTCTGTTTACATGCTCCTCATGAAATCTGTTGAACGTATCAAATTGCGTAATAGTAAAAATCATCATCATCATCATCATTAGTATTTAATCATTATGTTGTTGTTGTTGTTTGTTTGTGTTTTTTAATAGCATGACATCAATTATGCCATTATATTGAATGATTTCTAGCGTGAATGTAATGAGTAAAATATCCAAATTGCACTACCCTAAATTATTTTGAAGCTTTTATTATACTATAACATGATATCATTTTATATACAATGACAGCAACTAAGGTGTGGCAACATTGTTTTTGTAACTATAGCTATGTGTTCTCCAGTCTTTGTGTTATAAAGGAATCAATTTTTAGTTGTTGGCAAGTAATCTAGAACTAATAGCTATTTTATCAGACACGAACACAAACAAGAACAAGCTGGGTTTCGTCAATTATGTTTAAGAGAAAAAAAAATTATTACCCTTCCAATTTTTTTCCGCCATTTTGATTGGATATTGATAACCCGAAAGAAATTGATATTACCGAGCCAGACGGGTAATATACACACTAAATTTCCCCATTGGGTACCCCACGTTCTAAACAACATGCGCTGTGGCGATGCGCGTACGGATTGATTTTATTCGATGTAAATTTCGATGTACAAGCACTTTTTAACTGTCAAATGATAAATATTTACCGAATAGAGAAACCATACATATTCTCATGAGTATTGAAAACAAATATGACCTTGTAAAAGCTTGATATTAATTCCAAAAAAGTGCGTTCAACAGACTACTCCTTTTCTCTTCTTTACATTCGTTAGGTTCGAAAGAAAATACGTCATGTATTTATGTGACGTCATGTAGTGGTGAAATGGGTACTCTAAAGGGGATCTTATTTCGACGTTTCATTTGAAGTAGCAATGATTTATTTTAAAATCGTCTTAACTCGGCAGGGGAAGGGTAATAAAATTATTATTTTGGTTTTGGAGTGATATATGTGGATATATCATCTGCCAAATATATAAAATCTTGACAGGTAATATATCCACATATATCACTCCAAAACCAAAATAACATATAATATTTGACTAGACAATATATGATATGTCGCTAATAATATTATTCTGGGAAGGATATAGATGTTTTTAAATTCAGGAACATTTTATTATTTTTTAACTGAATTACACCACAATTTATTGCTTCAATTTTACTTTTTTACTAATGGCTATTCATTTTCATCCTGTAAATTCATAGTAAGAATTGAATAAAAGTAGGATCTTATTTGGTCTTTTTTAAATTAAAGACTGAACTCTTGGAATGTTATTGGTCATTTTAGAATTAGTATAAAATGATAACCAAAAGTTAAGTAAACGAAATTTCTAATCTAAAGTGTGAATGGGTTTTTATTGTAGGACTTTTACACATAATGAATGTTATTAAAATAATTAAAAAAAAACAACTTAAAGTTATAATAATAAGCGTTAAAAATATTAAAATAGTTTTATCTTCCGATTCAAGAATTATGCAGTTATAGAGCAAGGTTCATGAACTGAAACACAATAACTGAAACTGAAACTTGAACTACAACTATTATACAAATCTTCATATCAATTTCAAAATCGTTTATTCTTTTAGATTTGACCTGTTTCGAACAAACACACTAAAAAGTGTGTACTGCATACCTATCTTTTGTATATCTGTTATACAAAATGTATTTTTTCGGACTTCTTTCTTGCCTTCATTTTTTTTTCAAAATCCTGCATGACTCATACCTTACAAGTGTCATTTTCAAACATGTAGACTGTTCTGAAAAAAAAGTATATCATTATATCAGTTGATAGTGAAAGAAACCCCGGAAATGTCAGATAGTAATATCGTAACAATTCCTAAAGGTACCGACGTGATATTATATTGGACTGTTTTATAAGGGTCTTTGAGTATAAAACTTTTACGAGTGTGCTTTGTTACTAGATGCAAAATAGTTTCAAGTATATCTTGATTGACTCCTTCTTTTAATAATCATTTTGATTTAATGTTCCTGACCCAAATAAGCATCACCGATAAATGTACATTTGATTTTGAAGAGCAATAAAAGGAAATAATTTTCGCTTCAAAAATGATAACTGGATTAAAAAAAAATTCTGATATTGACCGGTTATCTGGAAACCATTTCCTTTTGTAAGTTTGTTATTTTTATTTCATTTCTTTCACTAAATAGATATTAGTAAATAAAAGACATTTATTTTAACAAAATAGTAATAATAAAACTCGGACCGATTTAACATAGATACCTGTTTTTCTAGAACTTTCATTCAATTTGGTTTTAATTTACATAATATGTCAAACAACGAACGAACAAACAAACAAACTAAAACAGAGGACAATTTATTAAACCCATAGTTAAGATAACAATATAAGATAATGACTGATTCATAATTTTGTCACAGAAAGAGTCTATTACACAGTTAAATCGCATAGGATAAAAGACATATATACATTGTAGGCAACGCATTGAAATGTTGGAAGTGCATCGCCCATGACTGCGATTTAGACCTTGAAGATAATTACAAGGCGTCAAAGGTCAAATGTCAGGATGGTCAAATGTGTATGGTGAGATATGTTATGATTATTTTGTACATAAATACTGGGAATTTCATATGTACGAATATTTCGATATAATCATATAAGTTGAATTAGGAGGTTCCGACTTAGATCATTCTAAAATTGTGTAACACAATAATCAGCAACTTATCTGTTGTTACTCTGTTTAAAAGGTACATATTTATTTATAAATTACCTGAGTATGACAACAACTAGAAATTAATTAAAAGGGAACGTTGACCTAGTTGTAAAGGTGTCCGCCTCATAATCTAGTCATCGTGGGTCTGAGCCTTATTTGAGTCAAGAGTCTGCTCCATCATATAGTACCAGTGCTGGTTTGGTCTACCTGGCGACAGTTGTTTAAATGAAGTTAAGGCTTTTACCAAAACTAAAAGCAATCGATTTCGAACTAAATTAGTTAATCAACAATAAGTATTTTCTTTACAATTCAGAAAGTACGGTACAGAATGTTTGACAATGTGACACACTATGATTCTGTGATACGAACGTGTACTGACACTACCTGTGACACATCCTCTATGGAAGATTTCATGTCGTGTATATCCAACCCTGCAAAGTACATGATTGGAGGTTGCGCGTTGCGATCTTGTTGTGATGACAAAGATCTGTGTAATTCTAGTAGAACAATCTTTTCTTTGTCATATGCATTCTAGCATTGTGTATCACATTTATGCTGTTGAACAATTATACCATAAACGATGTCCAGACGTAGACTGAGTCACACTTTTGTATGTCACTTTTGGGAATGCATTATTTTGTCTTGGTTACTTCTTATATCAGATTTATTGTTTTAATCCTTTTAAATGTAGCATAACGCTAGTAATGCTTATGAAGGCAAATATTATTCTTATAATATCTGCATTTGTACGATTGCTTGGGATGCATTCAATTAAACAAAATATTCCCTGTGTTGCTTTGAAGCTTCTCAAATTTTGTACATTTTGTATACTTATTTTTAATGGGTTGTAAAAACATGATGCGCTGATGATTTTAAAGATAATTGCTGAATTAAGTAAACGACTTTTACTTTTCTGTTATTTTTTTTATTTCGATCAATGATTCAAATGCTTTTATTATTGAGAGTTAAATATATTTTCACCTGTTTCTTGTGGCTGAATGATGTTGCATCTAGTTATGATTAAAAGAGTTATGATTAAAACAAATTAGTGAACAAAGTATTACACAAGTTGTATTATAACTTTTATACATGATAGCATTTAAAAATAAAAATTAAAATTCAACGAGACAATGAGACATGGGAGAAAAAAGATAATGAAATAAATAAAAGAAAATATTCAGATATTTCTTACAAACATATCCGGCCTTTACATATGACATACACATTTAAAGCGATCGTTAATTGTTCATATTTTCATATGTTCTGTCGATAGTTTAAGTTATATTTAACAAAAAAACATGGACTTGAGGGCAATATGCAAGTTTACGGACTGGTTGGTCAGACTGAGGAAGGTATATGGCCCGAAGCGCAGCTGAGGGCATATACCTTCCAAGGTCTGACCGAAAGGTCATGTTTTATTTGTTATATTATACCGAATCTAAATGCTTTCATCCCTTTTGTTGCTGTCAGTTTTACTATAATTTGCTTTCGATTAATAATTTTTTTGTTCAGTGTGTAAAATATCTCAAACGCTAGTCGGATTTTTTGTTATTATTTTCAAGCGATACAGCAAAAATAAAATCATGCTCTTCTTTTGTTATTCAATGTTATTCAATTTTTGTTAATCAAATTAAACAGGCAAAAAAACCCGAACTTAAAGATTTTCACAAACTGTATAAATAAAATTTATAATCAATTTAAAGACAAATCATGACTTTTGATCAACATGTGAAAAATTTACTTGAAACAAAACAATAAATTCAGTAGAAAAAATCATTTAACAACAAAATAAAATATCATACCTCATTTGCATACGCCATTCTATATTGAATATGGCGTCATCCAGTCCATATAAGAATTATGGACCGGCCCCGGTCTGTATGCGGTTTATGGACCGGATGACGTCATATTAAATATAGAAGGGCGTATGCAAATGAGGTATAATATACGAGTATAAATAGCTTCTGATATCTAACTAGTAACAACTATACTCATACTGAATTCAGAGTTGTTTGTCTATTACATTATATCAGTTACAACACTGAAGGAAAAGATAGCAATAAACAGGGACTCGTGATATATCACATTTGACATTTTCAAACAATAATAGCAAACCATTAATTATCTTAAGTTGGACGAAAAGTTTCTTTATAACTAAATACATTGATCTTGTGCAAGATGATGGTGCGTGCGTGTACGCTTGTGTGTGAGTTACCTATGTTAATAATGATTTCGTTATTAAAATAATAAAATATCTTGATTTCTAATGTTAAAGGAACATTGCTCTGAGTCATTAAACAAGGTGAGTTATGACGTATAAATCGAGTTACAGAACTTTACGACATCGTTACGTGGTATGTTTTTTGTTGTTGTTTCCTTTTTGCAAAATTGAAAATGAATTTCACTAAATCTCGAATTAAAATTAGTGACGTTGAGTAATACAAATGCTATAAGAATTCTCAAATGTTGTTTTTTTGTAGGGATATATTACGTGCGGACCAAAGCAATATGTATTATTATTGACTAATCGGATATTTCTTCATTTCTGAGTATTCTCAAATCTAAAAACTAAAACTACGTAACCCTTTTATCGTTAATTGAGCTATTGAAATTAACTTTTCAGCTAGGAATGGACATTTTGATATTTACTATTTTACAGTTAAAAAGAATTCAATTTTCCATTCATTTTGACCTCTACAAAAAGTTGTTTTATTATAGAATTCTTAAATCAAATGACTTGTAAATTGAGGAAAATGAAACTTGAAAATGAGATATCGCTCGAAAAAAAGAAGAAAAACGCGGTATCGGTTTTACTGAGCACCGGTTAATCAGTATTAATCTTTAACTCAATTATGTACTGGAATCAATTCTTATGGAGCACAAGAGAGCACAAGAACAATATATAACAACACAGTACAACAGCAAAGGTCACGTTTATGTATGAATACATAATCACAAAACAAAAACTAAATGTTGGTTCATTTGCAAGATTCAAAGCCAATGTGTGGAATCAAAAATAGTAACTGAAATATGACAGCGGCATTTGCCACCATATTACGTACAACAACACGGCGAGCTTCGACCGTACACAAACTCCAGCAAGAAAAGTTTACACTTCTATTTAATACAGTATGTGGCACAAAGTTACATGTCTACAACATCCTGGTAATATGATGCTTCGTCTAGACTTTTATTGAAGATTTCCCTTACTTGGAATTATATAACAATAAAATCTAAAATGTGTGAAAAACGTAGTCTATATTAGCTGTTTAAATCATTTTACAAATGCATTCTCTCACGGAATTAATAGGATATGCGCCATTAATACGATGTTTGTTGTGTGTTTCTCAACATATTGCCGGAATTATGTCTTTGCTTGTCAAATAAACTGAATTTGGAATAATTTGTTCAACTTATGTCGCCATATTGACGCCAAGTTTCCCTCGGGTGTGTTTTCTATGATAACATGATTATAGTTAAGCGTTATTCATGTTGATGCTCTATTACATATTTTTCCAAATTTTAACATTTGACGCGAAAATAGCAAGCAGAAATATATAAGGGAAAGTTCCCAGTACATGAAATGCAGGTTAAAAACAAAATTATTAATAATACAGAATAGTTTAAGTGAAAAAAAAGGTTACATTTATGTATTTATATGCGAAGTTTAACCAATGTCAGAAACTAATTTATTCTAGGCTAAAGAATAAACGATTAATGCTTTATAATGAAAATCAAGCCATAAGAAATGTTAAAACATTTGCAAATCGAATATTAACATTGACAATAGAATATTGTGCATAATTTCGTTTACTCTAGTTCAACAAAGCTTTCGAAGTTCTTCTTGAAATTGTAATGATGAACAAATGTACTGAATAAATTAGTTTATCACTTTAATGTACACTTACTCCTGATATGTGAATTGTAAGACAAAATGTTAAATAGATTCGGAAGAAAGATTCTTGTTTTAAATAG
>NW_026858334.1:40000-43456 GCF_026571515.1 Ruditapes philippinarum | reverse complement strand
TATACAGCAGAAATCCTTATCTCTAGCAAACAATTCATTAGCATAGTTGAGAAAGGGACTTTAGAATAGATAAAGGGATTACATCTTTCTGGAAATGTTATACATTAGCGAGTCATTGATGTAGATGTACAGAGTCTGACTTTTTCATTCAATCTTCAAATAGAAACTTTCACTTACATTTCTAAGGTAATCTGCACATTTTTATGCACAATTACATTGTATGAGGATTTAGAGACTTTCTTGCGTTTTACTTCGTACCAACATTGTACAGTCTATCTGGTGACTTTTCAACTTTACTGGTGGAGGAAGACCTCAGGTGCTCCTCCATGCATTATTTCTGGCGCAAACAGGCACCCGAGTAGAACCACCGATGTTCCATAAGGTATAGCTGGATAGTTTCCTCAGATGAAAGAATCAAAGTCCCTAGCAGGACTCAAACCCACAGTGGTGAGGGGCAAGTGATTTGAAGTCAACAATCTTAACCACTTGGCCACTGACACCCCTTCTCTTATACATGTAATTATAAGAACAATATTCATATATTTTGAATTATGAATGCATTATTTCTTCAGTAAAGCACATATTTTGTTTAACTATCATAAAGTGATCACATAGTTTTGTGTACTAGCTGAGTTGTTATTCTAATGCCTGCCACAGTACTCAAAATGCAGCTTTATACCAGAGGACATGACTTAATACCTAACAAATCCTCATGGATTTTTGTATCAATACTAAACATCCAATTCCGAGATCTCAAGTTATTCCCAGACTATAAACAGAAATCAACTGAAACAGCAGAAGAATGTTAATCATGGCACAAAACATAATAATTATTATGGTCGTGCATGCACCTACTAAATCCTAATGGAAAAACTTGCTGGAACTTATAAAAGGGGCTAGACTAGCAAAATGTGGTCTGTGATGTTTGATATATAATTATAATACAACAGCCACTGTAAATGACAAAGCTAAGATAGTGATGCACATCAACTTCCTTAAGCATTTTGTTTCAATCTAAATTAAAGAAGAATTTTTTGCACTTACCCTACGAAGACGTTTCACATGATTTAAGTTGGAGACAGATGATTTCAGTCTAGGACTCGATCTTCGGGTTATAAGAGTACTCATCCTTATTTTTTATGTTACCATTCCACGAGTGTAAAGAACACAAAATTCACTTCCGTTTGAAAATTTAAATCCAATGTATAAATTCCTTCAATTTTATTGACTTGCACAACAATGAGCTTTAACTGTTGCGTTTGAATAAATTATACACTTTCCATCAATATACAGGTAAATATGTAAGTAAATCCCTCAAATTATAATTGTTCGCTTAAATTTACATTTAATCGCTTAAGACAATTCATTAAGAAACTATAAAAAGCACATTAAACTATCAGTTTTCAAATCAAATTTATTTCTTACATTAAGTAACGATCAGCATGCACTTTACAGTCTGATTGTGCGAATATATAATCAATTTCCCATTCAGAACTATCAAAACATTATTTCTATATCTTTTATATGAAATATTTACTTACGAGTAAATTTTTACCTACTTTTATCTTACAATGTCCAATAACTATTGTATACCACAACCTTGTAAGTTTTTTTTCCACAATATTGATAAAACATACACTGATATAATATTTTTCTTTAAATAATTAATCACATATTTTTTTCTCTACATAATAAATCCTACTTAATATTATTTATTCACATCATTAGCCAATATTCAGTGCATGATCTTTTCACACGCTCCTTTTTCATAAATTTCCATTTATTTAAAAGCTTCTATTACATTTTCAACAATCACAAAACAAACGATCCGTAAAACCGTCATAATCCCGCACCACCCTCGACCATAAGTTCACTATCATCGACAAAACTGCTCCTTAAACAAGCTTAAATCTACCACTCATCATTACAGACAATTCATCAACTGTGAAAATTTCGGGTATTTAATCGTAAAGTATCACAACCTCAGACTGGACAGTGTTATAAGACCATTTCTATTGACAAGTTAACCCGACTAAGCTGCGATTTTCCCTTCATGTTGGTCCAAATGATTTACGACAAAAAATATTGTTTGCTCGTTAAAAAAAATTGCCTCGAGGCGTAAAACACTTGTTTTTCTTATGTTATGAAGGCCTGATCTAGGTAACAATATAAAATATCTACATCTTAAATTGGGAGTATTTCAGTAGTTAACAATTTAAATAGATAAAAATTAGGTTAAGATATGCTTCAGATATGAAATCATTTTCTCATCTGCCATTCATGTTAAGGCTATTAACTTTATGGTATTTTCATATGGTCTTAAAAGCTCTCATTCGATTATACTTGGGGGACAATATCATTCCTATTATCAATTCATTCCAAATTCAGACAAAAATTTATCAATTTACAGGTGAGAAAAATCAATGTTTTGAAGGCCTTGTACATTTCTTTAATTCCATTCAATATTTGTATTTAATCATTATACTATACCTACAACAACAACAACAATATTTGGCCGTCTTAGAACAAAATTCTTGTCTAAAAGCAGTAAAATAGCTTCATTGATATATATTTCATTCAAACTAATTTAATATAGATATTCAATAGGAAATCATAAGACAGTGCAACAAGCCTGCAAAAATGTTCACATTTAACTTTTGATGAAATTCTCTTTAAAATGGGAATAAAGACACAACTTTCAAACAAAATATAAAGTTTTATAACTTCTTGTTTTCCCTATCAATTATTCATTATTTTTTTTCGTTATGATGATTCCTTACAATGTGTGTTGGGTCAAATTTCCACTGAAATCTGTCATGAATAAATAAATAAAACTTGTCTATTATTAAACGCCATTCAATTCCTTATAATGTAGGACAATTGCCCCCTATAGAGTGGAAAGGACAATATATATGATACTATTAAAGTATTATACATGCTACTTCAAGGTTTACAGAAATCTATCTCACCTATTAAAGCCCGGACATTAAAGAAAGAAAAAGAAAGAGAGCTGTCAGTATGACAGTGTGCTAGAATACTCTCAGTGTTTGATAATAAAACAACACCTTGGACAATATAAAAATAACAAAAACCCAAGATTTGATTCAAAAACATACATTATTAGAAATGGATTATGAAAAAAAAAAATGTGTAAGCTCAATAATGGCTGTGGGCCTCAGACAGTGACCTCTTATTATCATCGTGAAGTTTCAAGCGGATAGCTTCAGTAGTTTTGATTTTAAGATTTATGTTGCATGCAAAATGTCCACAAAAGGCCATATTTCAGTCAAAATAGCACATGAAGGTAAAGTATTAGAAGTACCTTCACCAACCATCACAATACTGAATAACACAATATAGCTCTAATAATTATAGATTTTACAATGGGATTCTTGCATTTCTGGTCTTATCATCTTTCTGGCACTTCAACCAACTTTAATCAGCCTTCATGATCAA
>NW_026858334.1:0-35000 GCF_026571515.1 Ruditapes philippinarum | reverse complement strand
AATATAACTAGATGTCCCCAGGGGGATGCAGGTGTACCTTTAACTGATGACTAATTTGTAAGAATGTGACAGGCTGACTGTAACTTGATGACCAAACATTTTAATATGACAGACTACAGACTGGCTACTGTCTGGCACACAGACATAATCTGACCTTGACCTTTATAACATTCAGTGCCATGCTCCTGTAATTATCTCCCCATTCACATACCCTTGAAAAGACAATGATTAATTAATAAAGTTTTTAAATTAAGTTTTTTTCTTAACAGCCAAGCGACCAACTCAAAGCTTAAAATAGCATTGAATGTATGATGATGCTAAAATAAATTACACAATTAACTGTTAAAAACATTATCATCTAAAAATTATTGGGAATTACATGTATCTATATATTTTGTTTGATTTATTAATTCTTAAGATAGCATTTCATACTTACATTTATCAAAGACTTAAATAATATTATTTAAGTACAATCTTTGGTATTTTTCGCTTATTTAAATGAATAAATGTAAATGAATAATGAATGCTTTTAAACAATTAATGAAGCATTTTGGCCCATTATCTAATTAATCATAATTTCAAATATGGTATGGCTGTCAGGAATTAAGTTATTATTTGTAATAATTGTTCAATCAAAGCATCATATGAAACTATAACGCACCTTTTTTCCTATATGTCAAATTCTCAATCCAAAATGAAAGTAAAATGTGGCTGCAGTTTGTATGCAAATATGGAATATTTTCATTGGTCACAGGAAAACCTCGGACCAATGAAAATACTTAAAGGGAAACAACTTTGCTGTACCAATTAACTTCATTTTGGATTGAGAAGTTGACATATAGGAAAAAAGGTGCGTTATAGTTTCATATGATGCTTTGATTGAACAATTATTACAAATAATAACTTAATTTTATCATATTTAAATACGCAATACAAAGAAATATTCTCTCACGGTGAATTTAGTGTGTTTTACTCGTGAGAGTTTTACCGAAACGGTGCAATCAGATCTCTTCCGAGTTACATTTGTTGACAGTTTGGGCTTGGATATTTCTTGCTACGTATAATCAGCGAAGGTGCCAGTGTTGTTTTCTTAAAGAGTATTTATTTATCTAAGATTTGACACCAAGATTGTTAATATTAGTGAAAAATTGATGAATATATGCGCTGATAATTGAGATGCTAGTGATATTTCTATGCAAAATAGAGTAAAATACCTTTATAATATTTTAGTCATAAAAATTTTTTTTTTCATAATTTTTTTTTTTAGGGTTTTGGGTTGTAGAGGGAGAACGGGGATATAGTGTAAGTCATGGCCACGCAACGTTAACCTGTGCCTTGTAATAAAATGATGCTATTATGACACTTTCATTAGTCCAAAAAAGACAACTTAGTTACAATTTTAAACAGCCACAACAAGAATAATCTCCCTTTAATTAATATATCAACTTTGAGTAAAGGGAAACTACTATGTTTCAGATACACAATAATCTTCACATGATTACTTCCCTTTGAAGGTTTCTTTTTTTTTTTTCAGTACATGATGATTAGCTGCATAACAGCAAGATAAGAGATGTTTATCTGTTTATCTTTTCTTATTTAACTTTATATCATTGCAGGATCAACACACTTTAGACTACAAAACACATAAAAGCTAATAGACTGGATATTTTATTTCAAACAATTCTTTTGATATAATAATGGCTGCACTGAAAAAAAAATTGGCTTGTTTTTTTTTCTGTGTCATTTTAGTAAGTATTATATTACAGTTTCAAACACCAAATTTATGTATAATTACTATTGCAATAGCTTTTGAAAGGCAGATCAAAAGTGCAAAATTTCAAAGAAATACTGATGAATACTTTAAATACTTAAAGTATTAAAAAAATTTTTTTTAAGTTCAGATACTTATAGACTTTGTTCAGAAATATAAACTTTCATTAATAAATACTAACTTTTCAAAATCATTTTGGGAACATGAGTTACTGTCCAATTAGAATTGGGAATTTTTTAGCAGTGCTTAAATAGGACACATATGCTATGTATATCATGCTTTAAAACATTTTATTGACAAACTGAAATCAAGATATATGATTACAATATAATATAATTTGGCCAAGTTATTTAGGATTTTTTTCCTAAGAATTGTGAACAAAAGTTATGTTTTTTAAAGGGAGTATAACTTTATACTGGCTACAAAATCTGCCAAAATATCTTCTTGCTGCATTATACAGACAAATATAAGTCTAAAGCTTGCTATAAAAGCCTTCCACACATAATCTCATCATTTTACAGTAAAGAGCTTCTGGTATATAACCTTTGTGGGGAAAGCTTATCATCTGGAAATGTTGGTGTTATCAGTGAAGGTAATGGAGATCAAATGTTAAAATGCTTTACCTGCTACACTTGTTTTCAAGGAACTCTGATTTTTCCGACAATGTCTTAACAACAGACTTTCACAGTTAAACCAATTAAATGAGTGATATAATTTATAGGACTGGCAAGCTGTGTCAAATAAAAACTGTTCTTAGCAAAAATTATTGTCTGAAAGCAGATACTCAATGCTTTACAGGACCAAAAAAAAGAAAGAATAAATAAATAATAATAATAATTTTGAAGTTTTCAAGGAAAGGATTTTTTTACCTTCATAATTAATGCTATATAACAAAGTAAACTTGTTCTAAAGATATCATGAAGTATAGCTTAAATAAACATTCATGTAGCTATCATAAAAAGAATTATTTATGATCCTTTGATTAAGATAATGTCTTAGATAAAATTATAACATGACAGAAACGGAAATAAAATTGGTTATTTTTATATATTTAATACATGTGTGGTGGGTGAAAATGACATATCTATAGTATAATGATTGAGTCACTGCAAGCCTGCACATCTTGTCACTCTTGCTTACCACTCAATTTTTAGTATTTGTTTATATATTGAATAAATTTACTGCATAGCCGGCATGCTAGCCTGCAGATTATTCTGAAGAAAATAAATTCAGAAAAATATACAGTCAGTACTGACTTTAAAGGCCTGTTTTTGGGTAATGTTCAAAATTGTGGTATTGAATGACAGTACTCATACTGGTTAATGTCTTTCTGAGTCACTCTGAAATTAACATACCGGTAATTAGACCTTGCACAAGTATGAATAATTATATTTCTTCCAACAGTCAAGGAATCTGGCATCTCTCTGGAATGAAAATTGACCATGACTCTACAATATCTGAAGATTCAAGTTATCATTATAAGTCACAAATATCATTATTGTTACATTCATTTTAGCTTGTTTGTAAAAACTACAAGCAGGGTTTTCATTTTTATCTGAGGCAAAAATGTGACAACAAAAACAACTGATTTTGCTACGGGTCAAGGGTACAACCAAATATAACAACATTTCACCAGTTTCTGATGATAATTGGATTTCCAATCTGTTAACAATGAAAATCCTGTACAAAATTAATACATACTTTGAAATAATACCCCTTATGAAATAATTTAAATTTTCACACTCTGCTGAAAATACTCACAATAAACAAAGTCAAACACATAAATAAATATGTGGACTCTGAGACAGGTACCCTGTAACACACAATTAATATTATAACCCTCAACAGTTTCTCAAAAGCTCTCCAGAAACATTTGTATTAATGCCGCTATCATAAATGCAGTTTATATATGTTAGGTTATTTCAAGAAGATTTTTTGTAAGAAACATTTTTTATTTCAGTTAACAGGTATTATTCTGCAACAAAAAATCAACTCCGCCCATCTTATCATGTTGTTCCATAAGCTTTTAATAGTATTTGGCATTAAATGAACAAAAAGAACAGAAAAAAATCAATTCAATTGTTTCTGTGTAGAGTGTTGTTTACTTGTTACAACTACTTTAGACCTTAACTTTATGTTAATAGATTCTGAAACAATAATAATAATAATAATAATAATAATAATAATAATAATAATAAAGACTTTATTTAAAGAGGCAACATAGTTAGGCACGCCCAGTCTTCCCTATGAGCCTCTATCAAAAATGTACATATATACAGTTACAAACAAAGATTTATATAAACAAAGAAAGAAAACTTAATGTATACAAGTTATACAACATAGAAAAGTAGAGTAATTGAAAAATGCAATAAGAAGATGAATACAAACATTTGAAAGTATGCAATTGTACATTTTATGAGACATACATGTATATATGTGATATTAAAACATAGCTAGATAATTTGGTGCCCACCAGAGAACCACCATTTAAGATAATTAGTTTTGAATGTTTGTAAGTTGGAAGAATTTCTTATGTTTAAAGGGAGGGAGTTCCAAAATTTTGAGCCTGAATATGATAGGGATTTTCTGCAGAATTCAATTCTTGGTTTGGGGACTAAAAGAAGTTTTTGTTCATATGATCTTAATGATTTATTTTCTGTATTTGTAAAAAGATTTTGCATATAATCAGGGAGAAGATTGTTTAGGGACTTGTATACTAAAATGGCCTTGTTATAATTTACTCTATCAGAGAATTTCATCCAGTTTAATTAAGAAAATAACTTATCAGTAGGCGCATCGAAATCTCTATCCAATATTAATCTTGCTGCACGTTTTTGAAATTTATACATGTCGTTTAAGAGTTCCTTACTGCAATTACCTCTAATAGTACAACAATAGTCTAAATGAGGAAGAATATATGCATTAAAGAACATTTTACTAACTTGAACATTTAAAAATGGTTTAATTCTCAGAATTAGATATAGTAGGGAATTGCATTTATTCAGCGTCATTTTGATTGTGTTTTCCAATTAAGTGTATGATCAACATGGACTCCTAAAAGTTTTTCTGTTTCTTAGAATTGAATGCTTTCATTTGCAGAGTGATGTTGAAATCAGTAGAATTATTGATGATATTGTAGATATTTTGTGAAGGGGAAATAATCATTGCTTTGGTTCTTTTGGCAGTTGGAATCATTGAATTTCTGGTACACCATTGTTGAATAGAGTCAAGGTCAGACTGAAGATTTATACATATTGAATTGATAGCATGTCCAAATACTGTAATGGAAGTGTCATCAGCAAACATATTTGAAATTGGAATGTGATAAGTGCAAAGGCATGTCATTTATGTCAATAATGAAAGAAGAGGGCCTAAAACTGAGCCTTGAGGTACACCAGATGTAACATCTTGAGCATAAGAGTATTTTCCTGACACACATACTTGTTGTGAACTATTACTTAAATATGATCTGAACCAAGAAATTGATTTTTTATCTATTTCATACATTTTTAGTTTATTTTAATAACAATTCATGATTGATTAAGTCAAATGCTTTTGTAAGGTCAAGAAATATTGTCCCTATAAGTTTCTCTTCATTTATTGCTTTAATCCAGTTGTCAACAATTGAAGTTAGAGCAGTTTCACATGAATAATTTGTGCGAAAGCCAGATTGATTTGGTTGAAAAAGAGAGTTAGCTTCAAGAAATGATTTTAGGTGATCACTAACATGTCTTTCTAGAATTTTTGACAGGACTGGTAGTATTGAAATTGGTCTGTAATTGCTTACTTCATTCTTGTTGCCCTTCTTATGTATAGGTGTAACTTTTGCTTTTTTAAATATTGAAGGAAATATGCCATTTGATATACTGAGATTAAATATCTTTTCTAAGGGTTTGGAAATAATTTTAGAACTCATTTTAAGAAATTTAGGTCCTAAACCATCTAGACCAGTTGATTTTTTGAAATCAAGAGATTGAAGTTCTTTGATTATGAATTGTTCAGTAATTTCTGGTATTGTAAATGGAGAATCAGTCTTTGAATGCATTTCAATAAACTCATGCAGTTTTATTTCATCTTCTTGTAATAAATTTGAACAATTTGCTGGAGCAGATTTAAAAATATCAATGAAATAGTTATTGAATACTTCAGCTGTTTTTAGTGGGTCTGTAATTTTATTTCCATCTTCATCTTGAATATAACTTGTCTGGTGATTAGAAGATTTCCCTGATAATTGTTTGAGATTTTTCCACATTTCTTTAGCATTGTTTTTATTGTTATTTATTGTTTCTGAGTAGTAACTTTTCTTAGAACTAGAAATCAGGTTTTTAACTTTGTTTCTCCAATACTTATAATCTTCATTATTATTTTTTTTTTTTAGCTTTATCTCTTTGTTTAGAGGCATGAAGAATATCAGGATTGTACCAGTCTGGAAGATGTGTGTGTTTTACACGTTTTCGTTTTAGAGGGGCATGTTCATTTAATACCTGACTAAATAAAGAGTTGAAACAATCCAAGGCATCATTTGGATCTTCAAATATTTCTATCAATGACCAAGGTTGTTGTTCCAGAGATTCAAGAAATTCTTTCTCATCAAATTTTTTAACATTTCGGTACTGTATTATCTGATGTAAAGACTTTTTTATAATTGTATTTGAAGTTTTGCGTGTGAAACAAATTGGAAAATGATCACTTATTGACAACTGAGGGATAGTAATTTCAGAAATATTATGAGGGAAATTTGTATATAGGTGATCTATTATGGTCTTTGATGTTTTAGTTACTCTGGTGGGTTCTTCAACAACCTGCTTTAAGTTGAAACTGTTAGTAATATTATTCCAACAAGTGTTGTTAGTAGATAGTGTTAGTGGATCATAATTATAGTTGAAATCTCCAGTTAAAATAATTTCCTTGTTTTCAATATATATCTTATCTAATATTTGTTCTAAATCCAAGTTCCAGTTTGCAGGTGATGATGGGGGTCTGTAAATATATCCTAATATAAACGTTTTTTGTTGATTGTTCTTGATTTCAAGCCAGATGGCTTCAATGTTCTCTTTTTGTAAATCACTCCGCGGAAAACAAGAAAAATTTTCATTAACATATAATATAAGTCCACCCCCATTTGTTTTCCTGTCCATTCGAAACATTTGATATCCTTTAAACTGGAATTCATTATCTGAGAAGCTGTCATTTAAAAATGTTTCACAAAGTCCAATAATGTCTAGATAAGAATGAGTATGCAACAACATTTTTAATTCATCCAGTTTAGGATACAGATAATGTATATTAAGATGGAGAAATTTCATTCCTTGTTTGGATAAAAAGTTGGGTTCTTTAAAGCTAGAAGGGCTGGTTTGGTCTATAGTGTAATTATCTGTTTTATCATTATTTTTGTATTTGTTTTCAAAATTAACACTATCAATATTAAAATAATTGGTATTTGAAGATTCTTTATTGTCTGGAAGGACTGTGTGCATATTTGTTTGCTGTTCTAGTAAGAAGACACTCTGATTGTTTTCTATCTTTGAAGGGGTGGGTATCTGTACATCCATGGTGGTAAGTTCCATGCCCCAGGTGGGTGATGGAAGTGTTGAAAGCCCCAGGGGATGTTTGGTCTCTTGTAGTGTTGGTACCGTGGTGTTCTGTATGAGTGGCTGGCTTGACGAAAATTTCCTTGGGTGTTCCTTTGGTTGATGTTGAGTATTATAACAGTACAAATTGCTTTCAAGCAAAGGAAGAATGAACCTGACCAAAAGTTTAATACTAATGAAAACACCATAAAAACCTTTCAGACAGCATTTAAATATATAGATATGCAAAAGAAAATAAGTACATTTTTGTAATTAAATGACTTTGAATAATATGAACACTATTAATTTTGTGTATAATGTTGTGTTCTTTACTCTCACAGTACACTTAACTGACAGTCAACCCTCCAATTTCAACATACATCTTAATATGTAACCAACTGGATTGGTGTTTTACACAAGTAAAGAGCCTGACCAGCCTACACACTCTAGACTGTAGGTGGTTGATACTGAAATCCCTTATACTGTGAATGGACTGTTCCTTCTTTAAAGCTGGGCTAACCCAAATACAGAAATTCATCAGGTTAAAGGTTAACAAATCTGGTATCATGGTAATTAAAGTTCTCTTTGAGTTGTGAATTTGATTGCCTCATAGATCTGCATTTAATGACACATTGAAGTGACTGCCAATGCAATTGAAGCAATGACTCAAGTCAGTGAACAATGGTTTAATCACAATCATGTCTGGCTGCAAGTACCTGCCATATTGAGATCAATCACGCATTTATTTCAAGTTAACATGCTGGTGCTGACACAACATCACAACTATAGCCCATAATTCCTACTTAGTTCTGAAGGGTGAGTATTCAAGTTTTAGTACTCACTAAACTCAAAGTTGCAAGTTCAAGTCCTTGGACATTCATATTTATAATGGTTTCCTTTGATGTTTATGTTTAGTGATGTATAGAAAAAGATTTTGAAATGCAACTCTGCATCTACAACACCAATTTCATGAAACAATTCATACTGATCAAGTATTTTTTGGTGCCCTGTAACAGTTTCAAAACAATTACTTATTACACTATTTCCAGAACCATTGTTTGCTGAACTGTTGCTTTCTAGACAGGGTTTTATGTGAAAGTCAAAATATTACTTTTTTACATTTTGCTACTTTTATGACAAATAATTTCAAAGCTCCAAAAATGTCTCAAACCATTATTTGAACATTATAAACCTCATGTTTACCCTTTTTAAAAGATTAGGCAATTTCAATTGTTTCTTAGGCATATGCCTTATGCTGAAAATTTGTCATGTAACATTAGATGACTAGTATATGTGAGTGAGTGGGCATTTAGATTTAACCACCATCTTCAAAATCTTTCTTTTCAAAAGCATTCCTTCATAATGGATAAAATGAGTTAAATTTACTCTAGTGAAAAATGTATAATAGTCACAAACCCATGGTATGCTTTGAACAAAAACATGCTACACTTCTTACAACTATCTCTAGCTATTGTTTAAGGACCTGTTATCATTGAAATAGTTGACTTAACCTCTTTTAAGTGTCTGTCAAGTTATGACAATACTTTCGTTAGCAATTTTTTTATGGTATAAACAATAAACTTTGGAGATTTTCAAGTTTACACCAAGTGCCTCAATCAAACAGTGACTATATGTTTATGAATGAAAGGAAGAATACATTGAAATTCAAGCTGATAATTCTGTATTTATGAAGAGTCATTGACAGGATAAGATTGTTTTGTCCCAATATCTTTTGTATGAATGAAGATTATGCACATGTCAAATGCAATCTATGGTAGTATTATAGGGTGAATGGCAAATGTTCATATATTATGGTTGTGGAGCTAAATACGAAAATGACACTTGGTTGAATTTATATCAAATAAGTAACAGACTTCATTTAGAGTAATTTCATGCAAAGACAATATGGCAATTTTATTATTGATTTCATTACAGCTGTTAAAAAGATATGAAATGACATAACAGAATAAAATCTGCCCTATATATTTATTAAAATGGGGCGGATCAATCACTGAATATCACCTTGCCGACAATTGAAGAGCTTAATGTTTTACATAGTACCTAATGATGGTACAACTTCAATTTTCAAAATCATATTAAACATGGAGGATTGTCACTAAATTGACAACTCTGGAATCTTATCACTTCTATATTCTCCAATGACAGCTTGTTATCTGTAATGATTCAAAATATCTTAACAAATACTAATGCAAACACAATGTGCTGGAAAGGGGTGTTTATAGGAATTTGGTTAAACCATCTAATTATTTATTATAACAGATTGGGTTGTGAATTGCAAAAGTGACTAGTATGACAAGGGGTTAAAAGTGACCTTAGGACTTGCTCTCCTCACTTAAGTCTACTTAATGTTTGTTACTGCTGACAATTTTTATATTCTTTAATGAGGGGCCCAGTTGGAGTGGGTGGGTGGTGTTACTGTCAACATACTGACACACTGACAATGTAAATAGTAACTTTTGAGCGTTACTGGATGAAGAATACTTCACATGCATCGATCACTATGCAGTCTACTGGATACAAGGTGACACGTCAAATTATACACAGTAACATCCAAATTCATAAAGCTTTTAGCCAGATAGGGTCTTCACATAAAAGATTTCAAAGTCATTCTTATAATTATTTACCAACAATGGTGAGGGGTAGATCCTCACAGAGAAATTCCGCCTCATTCATGGATCGAACCAGCAACCACTGGTTTACAAATCCGATGCTTTTAAGCTAAGCAGACAGAGTATGAATAGTGCTATGTTTTGAGCATATATTATATTAACATTATTGTCACTATCAAATTACTAGGATTACAAAAAAAATTCAAAAATGAAAATTATAGCTTCTCCGATTTTGTTGTAAGCAATTCCTTAATTTATGGCCATTTATAACACAGTTTTTGCTGACTCCACAAAATTGTAAAGTTAACCTGTGGTTATCTAAATAATTTGGCTATTTGTATTGTAACAATAGACAGGCCTGGATAATTGACATAATTACTAACAGTGAAAGTTTACCATTATTATAGTACATGCTGGAAGGGTAACTAACTATATGTATCACAAATACAAACAAGAGAGGGGAAAATACTTGATAAACCAAGCAAGTCATGTTTTATGACCAATATTAAAGGTTGGTATTTATCTATAGATTGTAAGATGATACAAGATGGGACTAATATAAATCCAAGTTGAAAGAGAAATCTTCATGTTTATATGGCAAATATTAACCTCTTCATAAATCCACTTCAATAACTTCCTATTGTTCACTTTTACATACAGATATATCTATCAAAATGGTAACATCTGTTATACACTGCTGTTTAACTGTATTAACCATAATTTTTAAGACCATTATAAAGTAATGTAACAGTGTATTATTAGTACACTTAATTTTACTTCATACATAATCAATATAAAATTTATCATCCAATTTTACTTCATACATATTATACAAATTATCATCCAATTTTACTTCATACATATTATACAAATTATCATTCAATAGCATCAATGATAATAAATGGGGTGTCCTTCTTTTCATATATATATAAATATACCCCAAGTCATTCCAGTTTTTTCAGTGTCAATTGAATAAAGAACTGCTTATGATGCCACAGTAAATAAATGTCCCTGTACAAAAGCAAAAACAAAACAAACAGGCCCTGGGCTCGGCATTAGCACTTTTGAAGTTCTACATGCAAAAAACTCAATAAGTAAAAGGCTCTTACCATGT
This sequence comes from Ruditapes philippinarum, assembly GCF_026571515.1. Lineage (NCBI taxonomy): Eukaryota > Metazoa > Mollusca > Bivalvia > Venerida > Veneridae > Ruditapes > Ruditapes philippinarum. The sequence goes on along the minus strand of NW_026858334.1, from coordinate 23,915 downwards.
ATAATATTAGTAAAACATTATTGCTTCATAGATATTATATGGGTATATGTCATTAATTCTAACCCTGATTAAGTTTCAAATAAGGAATCATCTAACATTTCACACTAAGAAATAAACAGAATTAAAAAAATCTTTGACAATGATCAGATTTTCAAGACCAATATATACATGCAAACATTTAAATACCAAGTATATTTAGAACATATATATCTCTTTTTTTTTTTTTAAAGTGAAAGAAAGTATGCCAGTAAAGTCTTAAAGTGTTGTCTCAATATTATGAGGAGGGTTCAAATGGTTAAGATTTGCAGAAATAATAGTGTGATATTTTGGCCACTTAGGTGACTTAAGTACATAAATTTAGCTGAATTTAAAATTCAAAACTACGTAAAAAGCCACTGCTAACACAGAATACATGTGATCTTTGAATACACTTACCGGCATCTTCTTGTATCTTAAGCTTCCACTTCTTTTCAAAGTTCCCCCTTTAACTACATCTTCTTGAATTTCTACCGATGAACCATCCACAGTGGGTCTTACTGAAAGCTCTACAAGCTCTGGAATTGGCTGAACTTTAAGAACTACTGTGTCTCCAGTCTTCTTTATCATTTCTATAATCTCCTCTCTTGGAGTATGCTCTACATTTACACCATTCACTTCAATTAACCTGTCCCCTGGTATAAGTCCTGTCTGTGAACTACTTTGACCGGCACCAGGTTCAGCAAATATTACAGTCTGTTTAACATCCTTGCCTTCACTACCTTTTTGAGTGATTGAACCTTTTCTTAAAGTAAATCCAAACCCACCACTTTTACTTCTATTTATTACTAATTCCCTCACTCTTGGAGGTTTGCTTGGAATTATATCAGGAAGTTTTAAAGCAGCTTGAAATGTTTTCTCTGGGGGAGGTTCATCAGGTGGTGGGGGTGGAGTAAACTCTGGAGGTCTGTCTTTTATTTGTCCTTTAGAACCCCTGTCAGCTGCCTTGGCTTTCTCATTATCCACTGGATGTCCAGACATTTCAACATTATATAAAGTATTGGATTTCAAAGTGGCACTATCATCAAGGTTTTGTGAAACATTCTGTCTGTCGCCTTTGGATTTCAAAATACTTTTTGGTTTAGGGAGGATTGGTGGTCCAGTTCTTTGCAGCATATCTCCACTACCGCTGTTTTCACGTCCTGGACTTAGCCTGCCTGCACTTCCTAAACTTGTGCTACTGTCACTGTCTCTCTGGAGGAAACCGCCATCATCATCATCAGGTGACAATCCATCCTTCTTTTTGTCACTCTTTCTCTTAAATACTCCTCTTTTTATTTCTTCTAACCTATTGAGTTCCTCTGGTGTAGTGTGTTCTCTATGTTTGTCCTTTTTCTCTTTTTCTTTTTTCTCCTTTTTCTCTTTTTTCTTTTCTTCTTTTTCCTTCCTATGCTCTTTATCCTTTTTCATAAAGTTGAACATTTTAATGTATATGGAAGTCCCTGAAAAGAAAAAAATCCTTCAGTCATGAAGTTGTTACATCAGCTTCTGTACAATGAGAGTAACAAAGTCTGAAATTTACTATTATGAATGTATGCCCTAGCATTCATGGCATGACTGAAGTGCAAAATTCCTTGCTATATATTTTAAATTGTGTCAAAATATGTATTATCCTGACACCGAAAATCAGTGAATCTTACTTACTTACTAATACTATCCTGATTTGTTTTTAATTTTGAAACTGTGCAAGACTTTCTTTTTAAATGTTTTTTAAGTGGAAGTTTATCTCAGTCTAAAAAGAATGCGGTATTATGAAATAAATAATTTTATGATTTCTTTTCGGTATAATTATTCAATACCACATTTCAGTTGCCGATACCTGCTACATGCAGTTTATACGCAGATTATTCTGCTGGTGGTGAATGGATACAAAGTCAAAGATGGCCCTGGTTCTATGACATGTTTCGTTAAAAACATCAATGCATAGGACTCCAGAATTTGGCTATATCCTGAATAAGACCAGGGGTATCAAATAGTAAATTTACATATTGACCGTAAATATCATGAAATACTTAACCTAATAAACTGATAAAAGATCCAGTCTCAATTTGGCTCAAAATGATGAAATTTTACATTGAAAACAGTATGCTGAAATGTATTTTAAATAATTTCCACAAAATATAACAATCTTTCCTTGACCCAAAGAAAAACACTTTCAGCAGAAATCTGTATCCGACAGAAACTTACTTTGTACTTAAAGTTAAACCCCACCCACCCACTGTTTAGCTACCGGAATTAGCTTCCGGTTTGTAAACAATCATGTAAACAAATTTTGCAAGTAAACCTTCACGTGAATTTGCATGTAACAATTCGTTTCTTAAATAATTTATGATTGCAAAATCTTTCTGATATATTCAATAAGTAGTTTACCTTTTATTATCGAAAAGCTTGACGAAAGCAGAAACGCTTCTTCCAAAATTGATTTTTAGGTGTCTTGTGAAATTTGCCTTTTCGTGATATTTAAAAACCGTAAAACCAGCATTATTAGCGAGTTGCATTTTGAGCATAATATACTCCCATTGAGCTTTATTAGTCCCCTACCGGTTTACCGGAGGGGACTTTAGGTTTACCCTCCGTCCGTCTGTCCGTCCGTCTGTCCGTCCGTCCGTCTGTCTGTCAGTCCGTCAGTCCATCCGTCCACAAAACTGGATCCCGCGATAACTTGAAAAGTACTGAAAATATTTTTATGAAACTTGATAGATCTCTATATGGATAGATGGCAGTATGGAGATTATGCACGTCTTTTTCTTTTCTTCCTATGTTGAAAATTATGGTTGCTATGGCAACAAATAGGCTGAAAATATGGCAAATTTTACACATAAACTGGATCCAGTGATAACGCAAAAAGTACCGGAAATATTTTTATGAAACTTGATAATTATATGGATAGATGGCAGTATGGAGATTATGCACGTCTTTTTCTTTTCTTCCTATGTTGAAAATTCTGGTTGCTATGGCAACAAATAGGCTGAAAATATGGCAAATTTTACACATAAACTGGATCCAGTGATAACGCAAGAAGTACTGGAAATATTTTTATGAAACTTGATATATGGATAGATGGCAGTCTTGAGATTATGCACGTCTTTTTCTTTTCTTAATATGTTGAAAATTGTGGTTGCTATGGCAACAAATATGCTGAAAATATGGCAATTTTTACACATAAACTGGATCCAGTGTTAACGCAAAAAGTAATAGAAATATTTTTATGAAATTTGTAATATGTGTAGATGGCAGTCTGGAGATTATACACGTCTTTTTCTTTTCTTCCTATGTTGAAAATTCTGGTTGCTATGGCAACACATAGACTGAAAATATGGCAAATTTTACACATAAACTGAATCCAGTGGTAACTCAAAAAGTACTGGAAATATTTTTATGAAACTTGACATATGGGTAGATGGCAATCTTGAGATTATGCAGGTCTTATCAGTTCCCCCTATTTTGAAAAAATGTTGGTTGCCTTGGCAACAAATAGGCTTAAAACATGGCAAATATAACAATATTTGTGACTAGTCAAAAAGAGCTGAAACTTTTTATGAAATTGCATCTTTAATTCCAGAGTTATCTCCTCTTTAAGAATTTTGCTTTTTAAAATGCTATATTTTGGTAACAGGGATGTTTCAAATATTAACTTTAGAGTGTCCTACAGTTCGTCTGTCTGTCTGTGCATAAAAACTTTTTCCTGTGATCACTTTTAAAGAACATTTCCAACAAATTTACTTAAAATAGAGAAAAATTTACACATTAGTGAATGGCCAATGGCCCTTCAGAATGCTGATGGGGTTCTATCCGGTAGGGGACTTATGAATTGCTTGCAATACTATGATAATTGCTTGTTCTCTAATATTATACTACTGTTGCTATGCAATAGAAAATCATTAAGGAATGCATCATAACATGACAATGCTCAAGTAGGCCTATGCAGTCTGTCCCAACTTATAGACAAATGTAGCTTTTTCTAGAGATTGTCAAACTCCAGAAAAACTGAGACAAAAATAATGTATTATTTTAGTTCCTGATGAAAAGAATGAAATCAATGCTCGCCATATGCCAAAATTAGTTCATATATCATGTGAAGATTTTGTGCAAGAGATGTAGGTGTTATCTGTGCTATTTTATCTTCATGTTTCTGACTTAAAACACGAATATCATTTATCCTAAGAATGCGCAAAGGACGATAACTCGTCAGAGTCCGTATTTTGTTGTCTCCCTTTTGATCACGTGAGGCAATAGTTTTCAGGTTAACAGTTTATTTATATTATGGTTTGTATTTGATATCCATTAAGTATACATCGTCTTCGCATATGACCATAACATATTCATCCCCAAAATCAAGCTTTTCTTCTATTCCGTCGACGACAACACTCTGTTACTTTGTTTATCAATCGTCTGGTACATAGTACCACTTCGCCAGGGGTCTGTGGCGAAGTGGTATTCTGTACCAGACGAATGATAAATAAAGTAAACACGTGCTGAAATTCTGGAATATTATATTTTTAAGCTGTGAGCTCCCTTTGATTAAAAAATGCTCTTATTGCATATTTTTTTGACACAGAAAGTCATTGACGACTCCGGGACCCTATTGACTAGTCTGGATTACCTGCCCTTTGTCTATTTGTTTACAATAGAAGCTGGGAACCAGACTACCTATTGACGAGTTACCGTTACCGCAATGTCTGTACTTTTCTTAATGTATTCTTCTCAATCCTAATAACAGTAACTATGATATGAATGAAAAGGCACTATATACCCAAATTTCTTTGTTGTTAGATGTCTATATTATCGTAGCCTTTAACAAACAATACTTAAATTTGACAATTTCAACGTTAAGTCTGACTACATGTACATTCCTTGGAGCATTGGTGACGCAAATAATATGACAGTACACCTAAAAGGTTGCCCAGTGGCATCGAAGAGGTAGCATAAGAAGTTGATAGTGTGCTTTCTACATGCTTGAATTCTTCAGACAACCAGTGTTTTATGTTTGATGACATCAACTTTGTAGTAGATGAAGACGAGTCATCGACATTTGCTAGTGTAGACTAGAGCCTCAACCAGTCATCAATGATGTTGAGATAGTTGATGTAATGGTGCAAAATGCCCCCCCCCCCCCCACCTCCGAACTGGTTTTGGCCGCTGTAAAGATGACACTTGCACAAAGAAAAAGGTGTTACCATGAATGTTTGAACTTTCATATTGACTCGCAAGATGACAGAACCTATCAAACATGGAAAGTCTTGAAGGAAAACGTTGTTGATCTCGGATCAATTGAACAAGAAAATGAAATACTTTTCGCTAGGAAACTAGAAAGGGTTGTCTCTGAAAGCACGACGGCCATGTCATGTATACAGCAAGAGACGATTAAATTTCACCCACTCGTGAAAGCAGGGCTTTTTTCAGAAGATCTTCCAAATGTCTTGATCACGCCAACTTTTGATGCTATGTGCAAAACTGCTCCCGACAATAAAGGGGAAAAGAAAGCGTGGAGTCTAACGACCAATGAAGTCGAAGAAGAACTGATTGAAAATGATAACATAAAAAGTAAAAGGAAGAAAAGTCCAGAAATAACAAGCTGAAAAGGATAGAAGGAAAGGTACCATTAGAGGCAAAAAAGAAGAGATACGTAAAAGAAAGACATAAGGCTGAACATAAAACAGGAAAGAGAAAAAAATCAAGCAAGAGAAAGAAATTGTCAAGAAAAGCAAAACGAGTGAAGCGAAAGTTGTCTGACTCAGAATGTAACATAAATGACACAAAGGCATCAACTCATTTTGATGATTTAGTTATATACATGTATATTATTGCTGCATTTACCACTGCCATAAGTGTTATAGAAAAGCAGAGGAAGTAACTGAGGACAAAGGTGCTCAGACAATGGAATTTACATTTAGTAGAAACATAGAAAATATAAATTCAAATTGGATTATTCAGGACTGATACATGCCTAATGTAGATGGAAATGAAAGCTTGTACATAATTTAGTATTATGAATGTTCAACAAAAGCTTAATGTTATGGTGGCATAGAAGATGCATACATATTGTTAACATTATTCCAATATCTTGGCTACCGTATATTTATCTTGTGATCACGAGGTATTATATCGTTGATCGAACATATTTTCTGCGTGACCACTAGATAAATGATAATTATACCGTAACATGTTGATGTTGTTTAACGCATTATATATCAATTTCGATCATTAAAATGCGTTTGCTTACTCTTAATAGGTTTTATTTTGAGATATTTTTAAAACATAAAGCAATTTACGAGTTAAGGGTCATACTGATGATTTAATGTTATACTGGTACTGACGAGTTATGGATGTTGGACCCTTTAACTCGTCACCATTACACCTACCTCATTTAGAGGGCATTTATGACAAGTTTCTTCAAGAAATTAGACTATGCAAGGTTTGAAAAGGTACAGAAAGGGTGCAGGTTTGTTTTAGACAAAATATGAAATAAATATTTGTCACTTTCCCCGTTTGGAGCCAAATATGTAAGCAAAAGCGACGAGACTTATGGTTCTTTTACGTTATTAATAATAATAATAAGTAAATAAGTAAAAATGATAATAATTTAATAACAAAATAATATCTATTATTTCTCCACTTCTCCAGAGACACAGATCTACCTCTCTGACTAGTCATAATAACACTATCATATAGTTTGAGTGCTTCTAAGAAAAACATCTTATCTAACTAATTTAACAACATGCCAGTAAATTGTACTTATCAATGGACATTGCGATTCTGATCCAAAACAAGAGAATTTCAAAATCTTCTGAATATCTACAGTTTATGCAAAATGGCTTTAATTTTTTTTAAAGCAAGAGCAGTTTGATTTTTTTCTTTTCCCCAATCGTCAAAACCCTGTATGGGAAAGTATTAAGCATAACGCTTAAAACTTAAAATAGATATTTAACTAATATTCGTCGAAAAGGAATATTACCGCCAATCGGATATGAACCAACCACCTCAAGATTAGGAGTCTGCCAATACTACTCTACGTCTTTTTTCAGAGCATGTTACATGTCTTATGGTCCAGATGAATACCCTTTTGTTGGTGTGATTAAGAACTCAAAACATTAAAATAGTATTTTCTAAATGTTGCTGCTCCTTTAGGGCAATTAAAGCAGAAAAACTATAAAATATTTGTTACAATATTTAAAAATTTGTTTGTTTGTTTGTTTGTGTGTTTGTTTTAGGTATGAATTGGATTATGTTCTCCCGACACTATGATATAAATTTCTTTCTTTCCTGCTTTACTGGTGGAGCTGTATTACTGGCAGAGGCAGCATTGTCTCAGATTGTAACACCTAAGTTGTTACCATTGACTTACTAGTATTATGGATATTTATCTGCAAGTAATCAGGATTATTTTAAGTTCCGTAATTCAGAGGTGGTCGTGAGTCAAATTTTTGCGTAAGTTTGGTGGCACAAAGGTGACAATGTGTGTTTTTATATATCTTGTGCGCACGAGATACCATATCGTGGCCACGAGTTACTAAGTCGTGGGAACGATATACTATGATGTGGCAACGAGTTAATAAGTCGTGCTCAGGAGATAATTAAGTCATATGCACGAGGTACTATATGTTGTTGTCACGAGTTACTAAGTCGTGGCACGAGATAAATAAGTCGCAGAATTCAAACAAGCAGTTATGATTTGAAGTCACGGATCTTAACCACTTGACTATATATAATGGAAATCCTTGATATGAATTTAAGCGAAATCATAAAATGATTGAAGTATTTAGTACATAATAATATCTCGAATGGCGGGGTTGTCGTTGTAAAACCTTGTCTATTATAACTTATATTCATATTTTCGAAATTGTGTTGTTACTCTGTTCATCAACCATGGTAACTTACCGGAGACCTAAAATTACAAGTGAAAGCATTTGCAAATAGTTCTAATCCGCCTACTTGTATAGAACTACTGCGCATACATGTATTCTTTATGTAACAATTATACTTTCATATTTTAAAACGTTCTTTTCATTCGATCACACCATGCTCCAATATCTATTGTGTAAATTTAGCCAGAATTGAAAGGCGTATAGGAAAACAAATCGCACACAACAAATTCTCTTTAAAATGACCACAACCAATGACTTTTAAATATAATTCTGAGTATATTCCTTCATTTTAATTTTTTTTTACCTTCGTAGAAATCCATTAAATTCACTTTTGTGGTTACTGTTCCATGTGTGTTATTTTTTAGTTTGAAGTTTTAGTGGCGCTCGTGTAGTGGCGTAAATGACACACGGGTAACGTCACAAACAAATTCAAAGTACTTGTCTTTGATTGTCTGTACTGTCAACAGATTTTGTGCAATCACCACTTTTTATTTGTTGGGACGAAGAAGTAAACATTTTTTTAAAAAACATTAATCAGTTGAATAGATCTAGGTGTTGAAATAAAAATTAAATTCAAAACGTTGTCACGAGTATAGCTACCTCATGCCTTAAATGATAAAGACTATAGGTTTCATGTACGTTTACATTAAACATTATCTTTTTCAAGGGGTGCTGCATATTAAATTACATTATTTATACACTTGGCAGCAAAAGCTATTCCAATCTATATACCAAATCCAATGTCAGGGTCCTAGTCTATTGTTCTGTGGACCAATCCAGATCAGACACACTAAATTCTGGGACAATCCCTGAAATTTGGACAGCCCCAGTCATATGGGACAAAATGTCATATAAGTTATTGATGTAAAGCCATGTGAAATAAGGTCAGAAATGAAATAACAATGCTCTCTTCACTAAAGTTTTATTCACTGTTATCTACATAACGTTTTATCTAAATAGCTATTATAAATATTTCCTAGAACGGACATGTATCTTAACAACATAATTATAAATACAATATAATTATATATACAGTACCACTTTTCTATCTTTTGCTGAAAATCTAGCAATCATTTAACTGCTTATTTCATTTTTTATTATAATATTCTTTAAACAGACAAAACTGACCTCTACCTTCAGCATAAATAAAGTTCAAAAAGAATAATTTTCAAATCTAGAGCCTGCTTGCATTGTCATCTATGATATATATTTCTCTTTAAATACATATCCATAACATTATGTTAATCTTGAACAATGTCTTTTTCAAGATCCTCCATGACATCATAATAAACTTACATGTACATGTAGAGATCTTGTTAATTTAAGCTTTACTCTAAGTATGTATAACATTGGTATATCCTGAATGGTAAATGAATAAATGTTATACATGTAAATGTACAATTATAAATGTCTCATTTAAAAAAATGCTCAATACAAAATGTGAGCACACTGGTAAATAAATCATTTGTTTACTTTCAACAACAAACTCATTGCACAATTTTTGCGTAACATTTACTAATAAATCTAGTAATCACAATTTGTAAAAATTCCTTTTAATAAAATAATTACCAAATAAACAATGTTAAATATTGCAAATTAATAACCACTTGTACAAAAGTTTCTTTACAAAATATTAAGACATTGTATAAATTTAAATAAAAGTGAACACATTCAGATTTCAAAACTGGAAAAAAGTTGAACAATAACAACAAAGTTTTAATTAATATCTCAACTATTTATTGTATTTCTAAGTCTTCATGATAACTTTCTGTCACTAACTTCAAATCTGAACAACAAATGATTGGAAACTGTCAGTCTATTTTTAGTTATAAATTTCTAAAAGATATCTTAAATTTTCCAAATGTTGAATTCTTGTATTGTGTAAATCTTGAAGACAGGAACCGGTAGATTAAAAATTGCTCATGTTTTACCAGGTGTAAGACATTTGTTCTTCATCATTTCTATCTTTTTTAAGATTTAAAAAAAACCCAACTAAAATCAAGAAAGGTATACATGTATATTAAAAGTTTTAGAAATGAATAAGCATTCACAATTAAGTGAAACTTTGCATGTTTGTTAGTATTAACTAATTTCATCATCAAATTTCTACTCTGCTACTAATGGAGTAAGGGCTTATTCTGCCATTTCCACACATTAACATTTAATTTCTATAGATAATAAATTCAGATGACTACGTTAATTCCTTCATTTAAATGAAACATAGCAAAAACAACAAATGTACATGAAATAAGCCATGATAGAGTTAACATAAAACTAATGCATAAAGCAAAATCCTTGTGATTAAAACCATGCTCTATACTTTATGACACCAAAATGATATGCACAATTACTAAAGTAACTACATAATATTATACATGTAGTAGAAAATTACTAACATTATGATAGACTAATGCAAATACTTTAAATACAGGATCAACTAATAAAGAAACTGCTCAACAGAGACATAAAAACATCCCTAAAAAGGGACATAACCAAACTAAAATTAATCTGCACAGAATACTTCTATGATATGTACAGGAAATGTGTAATACTTGTAAAATAGAAAGTGAGAGAGTAAATTTTTCTTTGCAATCCAGATAGCAAACACATGTATAAAGAAGTTAAGTAACAAAATAATATTGATAGACATGACATGACAGATGCAATTGCATTTAATCCTGTCCCTTAAAATGAGAAAAATGAAATAATTTGGATCTGCAGATAGGACATTTCTTCATGGTCTCAAAGGCTCATATTAATATTATTGTTCTTTAACACCTTGAGTACAAATGGAGATAGTGACTTGTTGGTACCACCAGTATACAGCCCAGTCAGTCTGTACATTTGTGCAGTCTGACCAGACTCTATACTATTGTACCAGTAATTTTAAAACTATTTTTATTAAATAACAACTAAGGGTTTCCAAATTGAAAGCATTACAAGTCCATCACTCATCTCGTTTTGTCACAAAAACTTTCAATATCTGCTCATTGATTTCACAAAATAAACACTCTGACTTTAAAAATAATATATCACTCACACACAAAATAACAAGAGAAATTCAATCATTATTGCACTAAATGAACATACATGCCCCAACAAATATATCTAAACAATAATCAAACTGTCTTTAAGGGAATTCAAACATAGGGAGATCAGCTGGACACTTTCAATGTCATTTGTCCTAAGGAGGGGTACAACAATGTCAAGGTCATTTGTCCTGGGCAGGGGTACAACAATGTCAAGGACATTTTTCCTGGAGGTGGGTACAACAATGTCAAGGTCATTTGTCCTGGAGGGGGGGTACAACAATGTCAAGGTCATTTGTCCTGGAGGGGGGTACAACAATGTCAAGGTCATTTGTCCTGGGGGGGGTACAACAATGTCAAGGTCATTTGTCCTGGAGGGGGGGACAACAATGTCAAGGTCATTTGTCCTGGGCAGGGGTACAAACAATGTCAAGGTCATTTGTCCTGGAGGGGGGGGGGTACAACAATGTCAAGGTCATTTGTCCTGGAGGGGGGGGGTACAACAATGTCAAGGTCATTTGTCCTTAATTGATATGACAATGTAAAGAACATTAGCCCACTTTCAATCTTTTCAATCACTACCTTACATGCACCTTGTAGCATTATTTCAGGTAAGACATGAATCCAAAGTTCCTAGCAATTTTTTAATCTAAATTTTTTAGCACTCAGAATTAAATGAACTGAACATGCTTTATTCTCAAGGGATATAAAAATATTCATCTAATCAAAATGATTTTTTTTTTCAAATATATAAGTAAAAGTAATGCATATTGTATTTTCTCTGAAAAGAGGGTTCTATCATGTAACTTTTCTAGCATATACTGTAAAAGTAATTAGTTATTGAGTTTGGAAGGTAGCTAGCTTATTCAGACAGGCATTTGAAATTTAACACTAAACCTAGGCATATAATGTCATTTGTAACCAGTGGACCTTCTCCCTCAACTGCACAAGACTTTTAGGACCATTCAATTCTAAAGGACCCCACCCTGTGGGACGGCCAGATTGAACAATTTTCATTAAATGCCCTCGCACTGCGAGTAAGAAAAATGCCCCACTGTTTGTGCACATAAAAAAATTGCTGAAGTAACATACTAAGTGTAAAAACTCATTTTCCCCTGCTATTCCTCATGAGTTAAAACTGAATGATGCGCAACATATCCACAATATCAGTTATAATTATTTAACATAAATAATTATATAACATTTAACAACACATGTATACAGTTTGCTAATATAATAGCTACAACATTACAGCTCATAGAATTCAACCAGTATGTAACATACCAGGTAATTATAATACATTAATAAATATGTAAATGTTGTGACAGTTCATTACCTTATACTGAAAACATAGTAACTAACAAATAAATTGATTAAAACAATCTCTTTCCTTTCAGTAAAATACAAACCTCTAGATATAAATACCTCAAAAATTAAACATATATGAAAAATACAACAAAATTACAACATTTGTTATACCAACAGACACCTTTCAAAGTTGCTCTAAGAAAGTTAAACAAAAAATAATATTACAACACTGCTCTGAGAAAAAAGTTAACATTTAAAAATATCTTAATTTAGGACATGCATTTGACTCAAGACGTTTTCCTAGGTCAGGATCTAACAAAGTGCAGATGCACTCTGTGATATGTTCTAGTAATATCCATTAGAGGCAAATACAACAAATTAATCAAGATATCTTTAAAATAACTCCTTTATTTCATACTGTATGTCTTGGTAATTTAATCATGTTAGCACCAGTAACTTACTGACATTATGTCCGTAACATCATTTCAGATCAAACTTTTATAAAGGCAAATGTTTTTACTGCGAGACATTATTTCGCCATGTGATACCTGCAGGAAAAATAGTAAAATATGTACAGGTATATAATACAATTATCCAGCTAGAAACAACTGCATTAAAAGGGTAGTGTCCTGGCTGAGTGGTAAATGCATCTGACTAAAAATCTAAGGGTTGCTAGCCACATGGGCTCAAACCCTTTCAGAAACAAGCGGTTGTTCCCTTGAGCAAGAAACTTCACACTCACAGCTTAGTATTGATTGGTTCCAAAAAAGGATCAAAAAGTGTTTCTAAAAGCTAACAGCTTCAAACACAAACTAAAAAAGGGTCTATATAAACTAAACTTATTGCATTAAAAGTCACAATTTCCACCGTATATCAGCATCTCTTCCTCACTGTTGTCCGTCATCACATTCTCGGCTTGTTCCTCCTGCTCACGTACCCTTTTAATCCTTTGACGCCTTTTAAACTTCCGCCGTAGTCGTCTTTCCCATGTTAGTAAATACTTAGGTAAATATGGACGCTTTCTTTTCAGAATGTCTGCAATGCAATTTTAAGATGTCAAGTAGATGTTAAAGCCAGTATTATTGAAAAAAAACAAGTTTTTTGTTTGTTTACAATACGTCTCAATGAAAAAGAAATTACATGTACATGTGTAAAAAAAGGAGACTACAAATTCATTCCATGAAAGCTTATGAGAGTTAAAGTTTACAGGCAAGAATTAGTTTCAGCACTTGTTGGTAAGTTTTCCCTTTACAATTTGTCCTTCACAACTGACTAATAGGGTATTCTCTTAGACCAGCATTTTGATCCACTTTTTTATCAAATGACACATAAAATTATTAATAGCGGCACGGATTTATATTACATGTAAATCTGTGATAGCGGACACAATACTTAACAGTGGATACAATAAGAAACTGCCTATTGAAATGGAGGTCAATTTCAATAATACACAAGGATATTGGTACAATTGCAGTTTTAAATGATCTGCCAACAAAGGTATATTTGAACCCTTTGCCAATACAAATGTGCACATTTTACTGAAAGTGTATATAAACTAACTTCTGAGTCTGGAAACCAATCATGATACCGTATTTTACTATTAAAAAAGTTTATACCTAAAAATAAACCTAATTTCAGAACATTACTCTCTATGGTATAAGCCCAGATGATTTGAAAATGCTACAATGCACTTACCGTGTATATTCAGATAATGAACATTTTCATGAAAGTCGAGGTTTTCTCGTTCTTGTTTCATTGGTTTCATTCCACACAGTTTGACGGCCAGCATCATTACTATCAGCAGGAATGAAACACTCAACATTGCCCTCAATGGATCTTTCGAGCTACAATATAAGATATAAAAGTTGTTTTTTTAAAATTACTAAAATTACTGTTTGTTAAAATTTCAAATTGGTTTCCATCCTGCAGTGAGTTTTCACCCAAGACTATAATAAAGTAACTTTTCATTTTGAAACAAATCTAAATGCATGTTGATTACCCCTGCTTTGTGTTTGAACATGAAATTCATTTGCAAATGCATTTGTGAGAGTAAATTAATATTTTCATTGTTGTTGCTTAATGAGTGGCAGTTTTCCACTGGTTTGACACATACTTCCTGATCAAGAGGGCACAAGTTCAAGTCCTATCAATGACACAGCTAATTTCTTTGAGCAAGAAATCAGCTTTACATTGTTCCACTTCATCCCACAGTATTCAAGCAGACCTACTTCAAAGGGTGGAATAAATTACAAGACACCATTATTAGGGTTGTCAAAATTGAAAGACTCACCAAGTGGTTGACACATGCATTTTAGTCACCCTATTATCAGGAATATAAAGCTGTCAAGTTGGTGAGCATGCCTTGTGCATGACATTTACATGTAGAGTTAGGCTATAAAATGCATTACCTTTACATCATTTTAACATCTGCAATGACAACTGAAAATACTTACAATGTTTGCTCCATCATTGATACAAATTCTTCATACTCCTTTAGCTCCTGAAGTGCCAATTTCTCAAGATTTACTTTAGATGCATTGGAATCTTTTGATGAAATATTAAGAGGTATTGATTCTGTTCTTTGTTTAATATTTGTTCCTGTTTCCAGCTGCTTGATTTCAGAATCACTTCGGAATTTCCGCCTTCCAAGTTTAGCTGATTTTGGCACATTTTTTACATTTCGTTGTCTTACAACAGAACTTGATAAAAGTTTTCTGTTTCTAAACTTGATACTCCTATATACATCAGAATTTTTAACTTTATTTTCATGTTTTATTGTAAGATCACTATTTATCAAATAATACTGATGTAAAATGTGGTAACACTGTTTACTTCTATTTATAGACTTCCTAACTCTCAAACAGTGTTGTAAAACTCTTCTCTGTTTATACACAATATCATGATTTTTCTTCATTTCTTTACCCTTAGATAAAAATGTCTTTAAATGATTCCCTTCCACATCATTTTCAAGCTTCCCTTTATTTTTAAAAGATTTGAATATTAAGTTTTTTAGATGATATGGCTGAGATGGCCATTTTGAAAGGAATGGCATGGAGTTTTCAAGAATTCTTGGCTCAAAAGATAGAAAACTTTTTCCCAGGTTGTCATGTAACAATATGTCTTGGTTTGTATCAAAGTCTAATCTTGCTCCTATGTTTTCTGTCTCCTCCATTTTCTGTGAAGCAACCGCGGCATGACTGATCTGTTATTTAACATACAAATAATAATATATATTTATATTAAGACAAAAGAATACAATGTATGTTATTTTAATTAAAAATGTAAATAAATGCATGCATCAGCTAAATGTTACCCTTATCCACACAGGTGTTCGGCGCGTTGATTGGTCACTACCCCCTTTTCACCCACTCTACAACCCTCATACCTCTCAAAACCATGTAAACTGCAGTATTTCTCATTTTAAACATGTTTTAATATTTGGTATATGCTTTTAATTCAATTACCTTCATCTCCCACAAAAATTAAAAAAAAATGATATATAATAATAATATTATATATACAGTATATATAATTTTTTTATTTTTTGTGGGAGATAAAGGTAATTGAATTAAAAGCATATACCAAATATTAAAACATGTTTAAAATGAAAAATACTGCAGTTTACATGGTTTTTGAAGGGTAGAAGGGTTGTACAGACTAAGAGTGGGGGGGGGGGGAATTGGCCCGGGGGTAGTGAACAATCAACGCGCCGAACACCTGTGCTTATTCACCATCTACATTTGTACTTGGAATAGCAGGGATTTTGACTCTCAGAATAACAAATCCCCAGTAAAGGCACCATCAGGTGAACGTGAAAGTATCAAATGCCTGCCCTTATGGAATTGTAAATCTCTTCCTAAATGTCTCTGCCATAGAAAGTATGTAGTCAAACTATTCTCCCACGTTTCTCACCTTGCGGTTACTCCCTGAATGTTCTCTCCCTAATTTTTGGGAAAACTGTCTGCATATGTGCAGACTGTTCCACCACATATTTATTTGTATGAATAGAATAATTGATTGATAATAAATCAGATTATATAATCTTTGATTTATATGAATGAGAAAAATAATCTTTTGAACAGGTTTACTGAACAAAAACTTATATCAACTAATTTATAGCCTAAAATAAACATATCCGAAAGATGGTACATTATGGTGAGATCTTTATTTCATATTAAAAACTTACAAATATGAGGAGACAACGTGAAATCACAGAATGTTTGGTTAAACTCGCTGTCATTGCTTCAAGACATTGAAAATTATAATTCGCTTCATTTTGACGTGGATATTTCGATCAATTTTTGTATTTGATATCAGTGGCAAATTGTCATCAAGGGAGATAATACAAAGGCCCGTCCACTTTGGGACTAAACATATAGTCATTGACGGTAAGACTTTTCACAAAGGCATAAGGATACCTAACAAAAATGGACCTCTCCACGTGCCATCTCGACTTCTTGTCACAATGACATGTTTCTGCTTTTTGTGTATATATTGATGTCTTGTCAATGGCCCTTTTATGGCTTTAAAAGTACAAATGACAGTTTGTTCTTTTTCTTCTTTCTGACAAGTATATATAACACTTTCAATAAATCTGACTTTGAGACAAACAATATATAAGCATTTGAAAATAATCTTTATTTTTAGGGTTTATAAGAGTTTATATTATACATCATCGCGGCTGAATTGTTTTTGCCTTCTATAGGAGGGCCGTTTATAATATAATTTAAGTCTCCCTATGAAGAATTCTTCAGTTTCCCCCTAAAATTCAGTTTACAAGTTTAAAATGCCATGCTATTAATTTTTTTAATCAAAATTAAGGGAGGCCGGGCCCTCCAGTGTCTTTGAAAACAAGTCCCGATATTATGAATGCATCATCATTATAAATATTTAGAATGGCGTGTTCAAAATTACCGAATAAAGTATATTATTAACACTTTTGCATGTCTGAAATTTTGTGGGAAAAAATGGAGACACGTGTATTTTAAAATGTGCATCTAAAGCATTCTATTTCCCAGTGTCTCCAGATCCATTCCCAATGGCAAATATATGCTTGATTTAATAAAATTATTTTTTCCAATCTTAAAAAAAATACCAATCAAATTGAAGTTCCCGTCATCCAAACTGACAAAATTGCTGATCATTTCAGTATGATTCCAATGGAAAGATGTTTTCCCACATTTCATTGTCAAATTTTTATGTATTTTTACGCTTTGAATGATATTTGTATTGGGTGGAATAAACAATGTTGCACCATTCAAAATACTATGCCAAAAGAGCATGCATGATGTTTCAAAATGTACGAAATATTTTTCCCAATTAAGCGATTTTATGACGCAAAATTTCCGAAACTGTGCCAAGTATTTTCCTAAACTGAATAGGAAAATGCCTGATTAAGTGCACTAGAAGCCACCATTTAGCGTGCAGATTTCATTTTTTCCTGTGGAAGAACCCAGACCCACATCTCCAAGGACAAGAGATAAGAGCAATTTTATTGAATACATTTGTGCAACTACATATGTAGTGTGAGAATGATCTATGATGATACATTATACTTTAAAAATATTTAATTTATTTTGGATCATAAAAATAATAAATAAATTATTAAAACGTAGCTCGAAGTACTTAATAAAACTTTGTTCATAGTACTGCAAAAGTTACATTTTTGATGCACTGACAAAACATATCAACTGGCAGAAATTGTAGTTTAGATCATTAAAACCCAAAACAGTTGTCGGGCCTCTCTTTCACTAATTTGATGTGTGAAAGGAACGGATAGCTATACTACTTAATTAAGTTGACTAAAATCTTAATTTGTAACACCTTCAGTGATCGAACGATTTTTTGATATTATACGATAAATATATTTACATTGTAGTTTTGTTGTGAAATTATTCTGATGATATACTATTGCTATTTAAACCAACAGATTTTTAAGCACAGTAATGGCTAATAAGCGAGAAACTATTCATTACTATCATTACAGATTATATACATGAAAAACGAGGAAGTAAAGCATGATTACTAAATTGCTGTTATTTATTTCAATTTTGGTTGTTGTCATTGCAATTTTATTAACAACCGGAGCATTTGAACTTTTAACTGACTTGATACCCGGCTCATTATTATTCAAATCGACTTCATTGACATCAAATGAGAAACTTTTTACAAAAGACGAGTTATCAAAGTATACTGGCAAGGAATCGCCGTACGTATACCTAGCAATACTTGGTGATGTATTTGACGTTTCTAAAGGTAAAAGACATTATGGAGAAGGCGGAGGATATCACTTCTTCACAGGTGACATTGATTGAATGATTGCGTTTTACTGAAAATAAAATGTTTTAAAAACATTTTGAGTGAAAAAATTTTTTTATTAGTGTTTACAAAATAAGTGGGCGTGGTCATGTACATGTACATGTATACTATCCAAGGCACGCACCGACTGCCTGTGCACATACATGTATATGGTGCCAAATGATTCTGTTGAAGTCAGGGGAATTACTGAGGAAAAAGTAAATGTAGAGCTATGCCAGAAAAACTTTTTTTGTAACTTTGGAAAAGTAAAGGTAGGGCTATGCTCAAACTTATTTTATTATCTAATATATATGAAACTGCTGCATGTCAAATTATGCCCCCCTTCAATAGTTTTACTGTTGTAAATACAACTACAGTATGGTACTGTTGTGTTAAATATACATAAGTTATATAATTTT
This sequence comes from Ruditapes philippinarum, assembly GCF_026571515.1. Taxonomy (NCBI): domain Eukaryota; kingdom Metazoa; phylum Mollusca; class Bivalvia; order Venerida; family Veneridae; genus Ruditapes; species Ruditapes philippinarum. Next base: position 4,961 of record NW_026858334.1, on the reverse strand, counting down.
GTATATGTAACAGGAGAGTAAGTATATTAAAATTGCATGTATTTAGTTTGGAAATATTTTGCCAAAAGTGAATATCTAAAATCATGGAGGCTTGGTCTAATAAAAGTCTCAATTAAAATTAACACATTTCTTAATTTTAGGTAAAGATGGTACAAGGGCATATGTGTCTGGAGATTTTACAGAGAAAGGACTTATAGAAGATACAGAGGGTCTCTCACTTACTGATTATCTAGGAATAGAAGAATGGAATGAATTTTACAGAAAGCAGTATAAACATATAGGTAAATATAAAGTTATTTGTCATTTGTACAAGAACCTGAGAGCTATATAGATATAAACTTATACAGGTTTCATTATAGATAACATTATTTTGAATATTAATTAGATCTAATAAGTACTTGTAAGAAGTATGAGAATTATTATATATATTTCAGTTTATTATATTTATATTTCTTCTATTCCTTCTAATCTATGAGTATTTTTGTTTAACCAAAGTTGAAAATATATTGGTGAATGACATATTTATTTGACATTTTTATAGGTCGGTTAATTGGGCATTATTATGATGATAAAGGTCAACCAACAGAGGCATTGAAACAGTTTAACAAAAAACTACAAGAGGCAAAGAGAGCAAAATTGTCAGAAGAAGATGACAGGAAAATATTCCCACCTTGTAACTTTGAATATAAACAAGGGTGGGGTAGAAGGACATGGTGTTCAACATTGAGGTAATTTAATTATTTGTTTTCTTTAACCCTTTGCATGCTGGCAAAGAAAGAAAAAAAGAAAGAAAAAGAAAGAAAAAAGAAAAAGAAAGAAAGAAAAAAAAAAGAAAGATAGATAGAAAGATAGATAGAAAGAAAGGAAAAAAGAAAGAAAGAAAGAAAGAAAGAAAGAAAGAGAGAAAGAAAAGGGAATGAGTAATCAAACTCAGTATTTTAGATAGTTATGACATCACTTATAGTGTCATGTGACCACATGATGTTAAACATTTTTGTTTGGCATTGTCTTTTATATGCAAAAAAAACTCTTAATGAAATTTCTCTGTCAAGTGTCTGAAGGCATTACCAGAGGTGAAAGTAGATCATAATTTTGGATACATCATTCTGAAGTGAATGATTAATTGATTATTGATTACAGCATAAAGAGTACCCAAATAAATTCAGTGATTTCCATCTAAGTAGATTAGATTACTTCCCTTAATTGATTTTCTGTATGAATAATGTGTCTAGCCTCTAATTTTTGTATGTGTGGTCACACATAAACTTGGCTTGATTGATCCCTTAGACACTATAAAAATCTTCAAGCATTATTGACTCTTGTTTTATGTCCCTCAATTTTCTATCAAAGGATATAGAAGTGAAAACATGAAACATAAGTAATAGTATGATTATGATGAGATAGCTCATAGCTAGATGGGCATTGTAAAACTATCCTAGTTCTTACTTGATTTCTTGTTTAATCACATAACAATGCATATTTTACTACTCTGAATAAATGGTCGGGGCATGGCCATGCATATATTTTGACATGGCGTCACTAATATGTTATACAAACATAAGGTAAAAGAGCACTAAATGTTAGTATCATTATTATAGGCGTATTAATTAAAGATGATTGTTTAAACTGAAAAATGTTTCTGTTATAGGTATGTAATAAATTGAGTATTATTATATAATATATTCATGTAGGTTCATTGTTAAATTTATTGAACTTGATGAATGAATTAATATCACGCTTGCCAGAGGCTCTTATATTTTTTATTCAACTCATTCAATAAATTCAATATTGAACTAACACTTATTCAATATCCTCTATTTAGTTTTGATAAAAACATTTCATGATTTGATGAACATTTTGTTTTTAATTTTTAGCGGAGGAGTTAATAGAGACTGGGCAGGTGTACCTAGACGTTATTTTCAACCTGGTAAAACAGAACCACGTTGTGCATGTGTGAAGGACTTTGGGCCACCATCAGGATCTGATAACAATGTTAAACATAACAATAGAGGGGACTTGGACAATCCACTGATGAAAACATATGATGATTGTGATGAAAACTCCTTTGAGTGTTTCTTCAAAGAGTGATTATATAGCTTTATGCACCAGTCAGTTGTAATCCAAGGCTCCTGTCCTGCCGGGATAACAGGGACTTTAACTTTTTCATGACCAACCCTTCTGTAAAGACCACAATTGCGAGTGGGGGGAATGTGGGTGGGGGTTGGTGATGGTAAAATACCCATATGAATGTTAAACCTTTTGTATCATAACAAAACCACCAAATTGACCGCATATTTCTCAGGGTGACTGCAGGATTACACTTGACTGGTGTATTACAGAAAGGTTCATGTATTATGGAAATGGGTTGAGATATTTGGCAATGCTGGTGCTATGATTTAAAATTTGGCATTGCTTTATTTCTAAGAAGTGGACAGGGAATTTATTTTTATTTTTCTGAAGTAGTCTGAGATTGTTTAATCAAGAAATTACTTTAATTAAAGCAGTGATTTAATACCCAAAATTGTGTCTTCCATCTTTAGATATATTTGTATTCATGATATGATATTTTATTTAAATTTTTTGTTATGTGTGAAATGTATCTATATAGTTAATGTAATTATGAGATCTTTCTAAAATGAGTTTTAAAAGTACATGTATCAAAATTATCAACAAAATGTTTCTCAGGTGTGCATGATACATGTACAGTAGTCAATTTTCACATGCTGATAAAAATTGACATGGTGGTGGGTAAAATGTTGAAGTAGGAACTACAACTTTTGATGAACAAATTATGGCAGACTTGTTTAGGTATAATCTGAAAAGTTAAAGCTTTTATCATATTTCTATGCTCATGAACAAGATTTGTTTATAATTTCACAATTTATTTATGTCTTGGAATTCTTACAGTAAACAATTCTGTCTCACTGACATACCACCAGTTTAAAGTCAGGTTCTACACTGTTGGTTGCTTGACCCAAGACCTGCTGAATTTGTGAAATGCATTTTCCTTGCTTTGAATTTTAACTATGACCAGTCCATTAAAGGTTTAGGGATGTCAGTATTAAAACACAAAAAAGAGCTATCAACAGTATAGCTGGGCTCAATACTGATGGCAGTTACTAGTCACTGTAGGTTCCAGCAGGTAAATGATTAATTTTTTTTGCCATTTTGATATTAAATGACTCACAAAGGACGAGTCCAAGTTCAAAGCAAGACATTTTAATTATATAAATATAGCATACATGTTAAGAGATGAAGAACATTCTCAAGATCATATCTAAGACATTTCTTAACGTAATAAATGACTTTAAGAATTTTTTCAGAATTTTTTGTTGATTTGCTCTCATTTTCGCTTTTAGATTTTCTCAGGTATAATTATCTAAAGGATAGTTTGGCTTTCTCAGCTTATGTTTCAGCCAATCAAAATGGTGATTTGTGGAATCCAATGTTTACTTCTTTATGGTCACAGAAATAGATGCTAATTTTTTCACTGGATTTTTTTTTTTTGTTGTGGACATAAATGTCTGTTTCTCAGACTACAATTTTATTCATACTTCCACTATGTTACCTATTCAGATATTTAATTAAGGTCCTAAATTAAATTTCTGTTTTTTTATATCAAGTTTGCCTACTTATTTGTAAAATGTTGTGATTTTCTAATTGTTTTATATGAGTTTTTTTTATGCATTTTTGGAAAATTGCTTATTAATAAGTAAAATTAGTAAAAATAACAAAAATGTGCTTTTTTTTCTTATATATAAACTTTCTTGTTAACAGAGAAATACTCTACCATTTTATGTTTTATATGCCTGAAAGGATTATTATATGTTACATGCTCTTGTTGTCCAGCTGTCTGTTAGAATTCAGTGTGTGCACTTTATCTTTTGAATCCAATTAAGCATTTTAATTCATATTACTTGAGTTAAATGTTTAAAACAACATCATGCTCAATGTTAAGAGTTGGAACTAGCAACTTTGTGTTTGTTCTATATATATTAAACAACTTGAGGATGCCAAACCAATATGAATCCAGTACGTTCTAATAATACTTAAGTTACATGTAGATATTAGAGTGGTAAAAATCTGGAGAAAGGGTGATCTCTCTGAGGCAAGGAAAACAAAAGATTACATGAAAATTGCAGTCAGTATGATTGTGTATGTGGTAATAGAAAAGTACAATAGCGAAATTATGTATTCATATGTAACAGGCGGTATTGGTCCATTAAATTGTCATGGGCACGAATATTACATGAATATGTTATCTAACCAAAGAAGGAAAGTGCATTTGCAGAGCTGTTTCAAGTGTTAACACAGTATTACAAATGGGGGATAATCCTTACACATTATTGGGTATGTCTAGGAAACCCTGTTTACTCTCCCTTCGCAAATCGCGCTTTGTGGAAATCTGAAAAATATAATTGTTTATATGAAGACTTTGTTCTTCATGAAATATGCTACTGCCCCTAGAATTTAGACACTCGTAAGAAAATATGGGCAGCTGTAATTAAAAAATCTTGTTTCTAATCCGTCGGGTAAGAGTATTGTTTTGCTTGGCTTACCTCAAGAAACGCAGGAAATTCTTTTAAATATTTTAAGCTCGTTAAGCTTGTGTGTGAAATGTTTTAACCGGAATACAGACATGTACATGAACCATGCAGTTTGTAGTTTAATGTATATAACTGTTAGTATTGAATTATATTATTGACCTTTATTTATATTATTGCATGTTGTTATAAGAATAGCCTTCTCTATTGTTTTCTTATCATGGCTTATTTGTAAATAGGTACATGTGTTGATAAGATTACTTATTCAGTAAGAATGTAAATTACGTAGAGTGTAAATGATTTCGTATTACTCTGCCTTCTTTAAAGACATTGAATCACGGTCACGAGTAGCTATCTATTTGATCATTTATGTGTTCTATATTTATATCACCTTCTGTTATCATGACAATTTTTTTT